>NC_048600.1:97823122-97995622 GCF_003668045.3 Cricetulus griseus
CTGCCAGAGTCAGGTGTCCTCTTTCAGACACCTGCTAAGTTATGACATGGGTTTCCTCCTCTGTGGAATAAAACCAGTGGAACAAGCATGCCTTTACTTTCCAGGTGTGTGGGAGGACTCGGCTCCTTACGGATCCAGGGAATTGTTCTTCAGAGGGCATGAGATGAGAAAGGTTTTACAGAGCTTCAGCTTTGATGGAAAAAGATGAGAACCAGGGTAGGCTGGAACCCAGAGAGATGTCTTTGGGGAACCCTCATTCATCGAACTCAGAGGAACAACATTGCCCAAGAGGGGCTTCCGGTTCATTTGGGGCGCTGAAAACTGCAATGCTGAGGATGCTGGGAAGTTCCCCATGTAAGAAGCCCTTGCACAGAGACAGGCACTTTTCTGAACATGTCTTATGCATTCACGCACTTAAATGACATGGGTGCCATTATCCCCATTTCACAGATGAAGTCTCTGAGGCCCAGGCAGGTTAATTAATGTGACTCTGGCTCCCAGAAGCCCCGGCTCCTAGGTAGCTTCTCCTTGGCTCCCAAGATGCCCTCCTCTGAGACAAATCCCTGCCCTGCACTGGGTCCTCCATCCCCCCTCCCCATGGAAATCTGAGGTCTGAGAGAGAGCTGTTGGCGAGGTTCACAGCAGTTTAATTACCAAAGTGATTTTAATTTGTTTTTGTTAATTGAAATCTCATTAAGCTGTAATTTACTCCAACACAGCTCAAGAGTCCACAATTCTATGGATGAGGAGGCAAAGGAGGCTTGTGGAATTTGCTTTAGCCTGGGATTGTGTTTCTTACTTGATCCTGTAGTTAGTTGGTTTGCACGAGAGTATGTGTGTGTACATGAGTGTCCCATGGCAAGGGCCTCTACACAGCCAGGTACCTCCTTTCTCCTTCTTAACATAAACTCTCTTGTCCTTCTGCCATGGGGACGTGGTTCTGCCTGCCTTACTCTAGTCTCTGAATGATGAAGAAAACAAACTGAGCAATCCCTCTGCAGGGCAGGAGATAGACAAAACATACTGTATTGTATTCAGTCATCTTTATGCCAAGCACAATTCCAGACACTGGAAATGTTGGGGGAACAATAGGAATTCCATTATCTTCCTTCCTCTTAAAATTTTTATTTGTTTTGTGTGGATGGGGTTGGAGGGCACAGGTGCCATAGTGCATGTGTGGAGGTCAGAGGAAAAGTTGAGGGAGTTGCCTCTTTTTTTCTACCACGAGGGATCCAGGGATCAAACTCAAGCCATCTCACCAACCCTTGTTTTGTTTTCTGAGACAGGGTCTAATGTACCCCAGGCTGCCCTAGAACTCATTTTGTTCATTTGTTGTTGTTGCTTGATTGTCTGTTTATTTTTGTTTTGAGGTAGGGTTTCTTTGTGTAACTTTGACTATCCTGCAACTTGCTCTGTAGACCAGGCTGGCCTTGAGATCTGCTTGCCTCTGCCTCCTGAGTGCTGGGATACCCGAGTGCATGCGCCACCATTGCTGGGTACAAATGAATGATTATACTTTGTATAATCCAAGTAATCCTAGAAATGTAGGCATAGAACTCACTTTGTAGGTGAGGATGACCTTAAACTTCTGATCTTCCTGCCTAGTGCTAGTCTTACAGGCATGTCCACCACACTCAGTTTATTGAGTGTTCTAGATTGAACCCAAGGCCTCCCCAATGCCAGGGAAGCATGATGCTTAAACAGGGCTATCTTCCCAACTCCAGATCTCCCATCCTTAGATACATCTCCTCCTCCTCCAGACAGTTTTATGGAAGATGGAGGCAGTTTCTGAACTGTCTCCTCCATCCATCTCACATGTGCAAGTGCCAGCTGCCCTTCAAGCTTGTGCCATGCCTCCTTCTTTACAAAATATCAGCCCAAACCCTCCTGGTCCCCTGCCTTCCACGATGCACAGAGTTCTCCTGAGTTCTTTGGACTCTATGGTGTATCAGAAGAATGAACTTCACTGGCCCTTAGCTTTGTTCCTCTCACTGAAGGTACAACACACCCAAATCCCCCACCCTGGGCACCTCCTGCTTCTTTCTGTCTCTCAGAGATTGCATGGTTGAGTTGTGTTCAGCCTGCACTTCACACTGCAGCTCTCAAGACATTTAAAAACTGTAGTGAAGCTAAAGAGATGGCCCAGTGGTTAAGAGCACTTACTGCTCAAGCAGAGAACCTGGGTTGGGTTCCCAGCACCCACATGGCAGCTTGCAACTGCTTGTGACTCCAGTTCAGGGGGTTCAATGCCAGCCTCTGCCTCAGTGAGCTCTTACATGAATGTGGTACACAGAAACTCACATAGGCAAATACACATACATTAAAAAAAAACCTTAAAAATTGTGGTAAGCTAGGCATGATGATATACGTGTAACCACAGCTCTTGAGAGGTAGAGGCAGAAAGATGAGGAATTAAAGGTCATCCTTGGTTACACAGGGCTACATAAGGCCCTGTCCCAACAAAACAAAACTCCATGGTAAAACATGAACAATAAAACTTAACCATTTTTGCCACCTTAAGTATACAGTTTAATGGCATCAAATATACTCAACTTGTACAACCATCTCCAGAATGTTCTCATCATGCCAATTTCTGCTCATGAAGTCATAGTTCCCTTCATTCCTTCCCCCAGTCTGTTTATATATAAAACTTTTTGTCTCCATGAACTGACTCACAGAAAATTAGTCTTTTTGTGTCTGATGGTACCTTTCTTTTTCCCTGAGACCAAATCTTCCTGTGTAGCTCAGCATGGTCTTAAACTCCTAATCCTCCTGTCTGAGTGCCAGGATTACAAGCATGTGACATCATGCTCAGTGATACTTCTTTTGAGACAGAGTCTCATGTAGCTCAGGCTAGCCTTGAATGAGCTATGTAGTCGAGGATAACCTTGAATGTCTGATCCTTTTGAGTTCTGGGATAATAGGTTTGTACCACTAAACCTAGTTTGCAAAGTGCTGGGTATGGAACTCAGGTGTATTAGCTAAATTTTTATTGCTGTGCTAACACACCATGACAAGGCTCCTCATAAAAGGAAGCATTTAAATTGGGCTTGTGGTTCCAGAGGGTTATAGTCCATGATGCAAGGACTCTATGGTGATAGGAATGGCTGAGAGCTCACATCTCAAACCACAAACAGGAGGTGGAGAGCACAAGAATCTTTTGAAACCTCAAAGCCTGCTACCAGTGACACAACTCCTCCAACAAGGTCACACCTTCTAATCCTTCCCAAACAGCTCCACCAACTGAGGACCAAGTATTCAAACATGTGAGCCAATTTGTATGTGTGTGTGGTGGGGGCATTCACATTTAAACCATCACACCAGGGTTTTGTGCTTGCTTGGCAAGCACCCTATTGACTGAACTATGTCCCTAGCCCCTAGATGGTACTTTGGTATTGAAGTGGACTCGGCTGTCTGCTGTACACCACTTAGCATTCAGGCTTTTCCTATTCATTTCCCTTAATTACTGTAACTAAACCACTCCACATGTGTTCAGACTCTCAGAGCTGGGTGAGGTTTTCAAGCAGTTTGCAAATGTACACACATTGCCTTGCACATAGTGGGGACTTGGTGACAAAAGGAGTGATCAAGAATGCATTGGAGCCATGCCTTTGACCTGGTCCTTTTAGGTGTGTGGGGGTGGCAGAGAAATCCGTGCTCTGCTCCTCTGGCCCGCATCCCTAGATGTTCTGTGCTAGCAGAGGACCCGGAGCCTCCAAAACTTTGCCTACTTAAGGCTTCCTCATCTCCCCACATGGCCCCTGACTGCGGCCACTTGGTAGGTTTCCAGGTCTGACATTTCCAACATGCAATGCCATATGTATCACCCCTCTCAGGTAATTATCACGTAAAATTAAGCTAGTCTTGTACATGAAACCAGCAATTAGCCAGGGATTGAAGGTCAGAGAGAGCTCGTTTATAGAGTCGCTAACAAAATGTTAAGTGGAAGTGTGTGTCAGATGGGCCAGGAGGCTGGATTAGCCGGGGTCACAGCCATGGACAGGAGAGCAGAGGAGACTCCCAGATCAGCAGCCGACACAGCGGGAAGAGCTGGCAGTTGACGCCTTATACTTCTCTCCTCCGGCTCTCAATCTGGGGCCCAGCTTTGAAGGGAAGGTCGCCAAGCCTGCTAAGTCCCAGTGCACACCAAGGCTGTTTCCCACTCCATCTGGAAACCTGCTAGGGCCTGCCCCAAAGCCTGTCAATTCCTCCTCCTCCAGTCTGATGTCTGTCCCCCAACACTTCATATAGGAGCCTTCAGGTCTGCTGTGGGTGTTTGAAGGCAGGACAGCCATGCACAGCTCCGAAACTTTGCACACAATATTCCCTTGGCTTGGAATGCTTTTCCTTTCCCCCAACTGCTTTATAGTCAACCTGAAATCTTTTGTTTCTCTTCTGAAAATCCAATGCTAAGCCAGGCATAATGACATGTATCTGTAATCTCAGCACCAGAGAGACTCAAAGAGAAAGAGCCCATGTTCAAGGCCACTTTAGGCTACAAAGCAAGTTCATGGTAGGCCTTGGCTATGTGCTAAAAATTCTGTCTCAGGATGGGAGGTAGAGCTCAGTAGGTGAAGTCCTCGAGTAGCAAACACCAATCTCTGGGTTCAATCCCCAGCATCACATAAATGGGACATGGTGACACACACCTGTAATTTCATTTCTGCTCCCCAGGGAGGGTGAGGCTTTCCATGGAGGGGTCTTCAGAGTCTGTCATATCCTTTGGGATAGGGCCTAGGCCCACCCGGATGTGTCTAGGCTCAGGGAGTATCCCTCTATGTAGAATGGGCTCCCAAAATCCATTCCTATGCTAGGGATAAGTACTGATCTACTAACAAGAGGCCACATAGATTTCCGAGGCCTCCTCACTGACACCCACGTTCATAGGGTCTGGATCAGTTTCATGCTGATTTCCCAGCTATCAGTCTGGGGACCAAGGGCTCCCCCTTGTTCAGGTCAGCTGTTTCTGTCAAACCCAGGATCTTACTCATGCTAGGTAAATGGTCTCTTACTGTGCTTCATCTCCACCCTCCCAAGGTGTATGTGTGTTTGTGTATGTGTGTTTTAATTAAAAAACATTTTAAGACCCACAAGATGGCTTATCAGGTAAAGGTGCTTGCCACCAAGCCTTAAGTTTAATTCCCAAAATTGTTTCAGAATATTTGTTTAACTATGTAAAGATGTGTTGCATTTGTTTAATTATGTAAAGATGTATTGCTGTTTTACCTTGCCTGCCTAAGACACCTGATTGGTCTAATAAGAAGCTGAATGGCCAATAGCAAGGAAGGAGGTATAGGTGGAATTTCTGGGCAGGAAGACTAAGTAGGAAGAGGAACTTAGGCTTGAGGAAGAAAGAAAAAGAGACACCAGGAAGATACCAAGGGCTAGTCAGCCAGATGAAGAGGAACCAGAAAAACTGGACATACAGAATGGAAGAAAGGTAAAAAGCCCCGAGGTAAAATGTAGATGAATAGAAACAGATTAAATTAAGTTAAAAGAGCTAGTGGGACAAGCCTAAGTTAACGCTAAGTACTCATAATTGATAGGTCTCTGTGTCTTTATTTGGGAGCTGGTTGGTGGCCCAAAGAAAATTCCAACTTACACAAAACTCACATGTTGAAGGAGAGAACTGACTCTTAAAAACTGTCCTCTGTGAGACAGAGGAGGAATAGAGGAGAGCAAGAAAGGAGATGCCTTGATAGAGGGAGAAAGTACAGGTATGGAGAGAGGTCTAGCACAAGGGAAATGTTAGGGGATCCACAGGGATGACCCCAACTAAGAATCCAAATAGTGGTGGAGAAAATGCCATTGATGCCCTTCCCCTATAATGAGATTGGTGTCTACCTTGGTTACCATTCCTAGAGCCCTTCATCCAGTAGCTGTTCCAAGCAGAAACAGGCACCCACAGCTAAGCACTGAACCACTGAAATTCAGTTGTGGAGAGGGAGGAGGGATGAGCAAAGGAGCCAAGACGGGGCTGTAGAATCCCACAGAAACAGTGGACCCGACCTAGTGAGAGCATGGAGACCCTAGTCATAAAGCTGTGGAAACAGCATTGGACTGAACCAAGCCCTCTGAATGTGGGTGCCAGCTAGGAGGCCAAGACTGTCTATGGGACCTCTAACAGTGGAACCAGTCTGCAACCCTAGAGCACAAATGGACTTTGGGAGCCCATCCCCTATGGAGGGATACTGTTGCAGCCCAGATACAGCAAGGAGGTCCTGGGCCCTCCCCCAAACTGATATGACAGACTTTGAAGGTCCCTGGTGGAGGGCCTCACTGTCCCTGAGGAGGAGTTGGGGGTGGGTTGGTGGGGAACATGGGAGGATGGGAGGGTGAGGGAATGGGGGGATGACATGTAAATATGAGTGGTAATTAAAGAATTAAAAAAAAAAAACTGTCCTCTGACCTCTGCACTTGCTCTCTGGCAGTACACATACATACACACACATACAAACATACACTACATAATAGATAAATGTAAGAATAATTATTTGGCTGGGCATACTGGTTCATTGTTTTGATTTCAGTACTAAGGAGGCAAAAGACAGGTAGATCTCTGTAAGTTCAAGGCCAGCTTGGTCTACATAGTGAGTGTACTGGTTGTTTTTGGTGAACTTGACACAAACCTAGATATATCAGAGAAGAGGAAATGAGAAAATGCTTCCATAAGATTGGCCTTTAGGAGTCAGGTGTTAGAGGCACACGCCTTTAATAATCCCAACACTCGGGAGGCAGAAGCAAGAGGATCTCTGTGAGTTCTAGGCCAGTCTGGTCTACAGAGCGAGTTCCAGGACAGGCTCCAAAGTAATACAGAGAAACCCTGTTTTGAAAAACAAACAAAAGATTGGCCTTTAGGCAAATCTGTGTGTGTGGCATTTTATTTACTAATTATTGATATAGGAGGGCCCAGCTCATCTGTACAAGTGTTCCTGAGTTGTATAAGAAAGCAGGTTGATCAAGCCATGAAGAGCAAGCCAGTAAGCAGTTGTTCTTCTATGGCCTGTGCTTCAATTCCTGCCCTGATCTCCTTTAATGATGAACTATGATGTGGAACTGTAAAGCCAAAATAAATCTTTTCCTCGATGGGTGGTGGTGCTGCACACCTTTAATACCAGCACTCAGGAGGCAGAGGCAGGCAGATCTCTGTGAGTTTGAGGTCAGCCTGATCTGCAGAGTGAGTTTCTGCCAAGACTATGCGGAGAAAACCTATCTTGAAAAACAACAAAAAACCCCATCTAACCAAATAACAACAACAAAAACCTTTTCTTCCACAAGTTGCTTTTGGTCATGGTGTTTTTATCATAGCAATAGAAATTCAACGACAGTGAGTTCCAGGACTACATAGTGAGACTCTGTCTTGAAGTTTTTAAATGTGTGTGTGTGTGTGTGTGTGTGTGTGTGTGTGTGTGTGTGTGTGTGTGTGTGTCCAGTGCTCATGTGGAGGTCAGAGGGTAACGTAAGAAACAGATCTCTTCTTCTGTCATGTGGGATCCAGGGCTTGGTAGCCAGTAGTGCTCTTACCTGCTGAACTCACTTGCACTTAACATATGTTATTAAAGGATAAAAGCAAGGTTCAGGAGAACATGTGTAACAAAAATCTAAGTGGACACAGTGCTGCATGCCCACCATGCCAGGGATTGGGGGGCTTGGGTAGGAGGATTTGGGGGGTTGAAAATAGATTTTGTCACAAAGTGGGACCGTGTCTCAAAAACCAAACCAAATACAGTCAGATATTTGTTTGTCTAAGCAGAGGACAACCCTGGAAGGAAGCTTTGCGACTGGCCACCATGCTTGCTTTTCCAACTGCGGGGTCTGATCCGGGCAGAGTGGCTTCACTTCTCAATGCATTTGTCTGATATTCGGTTTGAACTTTAGATCATGAGAATTTGTTTCCCTAGTCAAATAAAGAAATACAATTCAGTCACTAAAAGACTCAGAAAGTAACCCTAAAAACTGTGCCTGTTCCTCTGTATATACATGTGTGTGTGCATTTCTGAAGATATACATGAATGGCCTTGTGTACACATGCATGTTTCCAATATAACTTGCTCACACCTGGAGATTAAACTTTCTAAACGAAAGAGTTCCCAAGATCTTCCCCTGTTCAACAAATCCTCCATGGGGCTGGGGGTGCAGACCAGTTGGTAGAGTGTTTGCCTAACATACAGAAGCCCTGTGTTCAATTCCCATCACTCACTGAATAAACCAGGAGTGGTGGCAGGCACCTGTGATCTCAGCACTTGGTGGTGCAGAGGCAGGGAGATCCAAATTCAAGGCCATCCCCAGTTACACAGTGGGCTACAAGACACTGTCTCAAAAGAAAAAAAAAAAAAAGCAAAACAACTCTCCAATCTCTAATGTACCTTTGAAGTTCAGTTGTCCTGAGTCACAAGATCGCATCCCACCCTACCATCTTTTCACAGTCTTGCCACAGTCTTGTTCTTCTTGCAGTAGTATTCCACCCTGGGTCTTAGATGGTGCTGTTTGGAAAACCAGGCACATCTCTGCCTTTGTGGCCATATCAAGTCATACTTTTTCAACCAGGAAAGTTTCCTCGAAGTCTCCAGTTGGAAGTTGCTTTTCAAGCTTACCTACATTTCTCTTATTATGTGTGGCTTCCTTTTACTTTTTGTTAAATCTATTCTGTGCCTGAAAGCTGACCTTCCATGTGTAGGGGGAACAACAACATCTAAGTTTGAATTGGTTGCATCGCCCCCAGATCCAGCCATAGGCAGGCACAGTAGGGACTGTGAAAGGGACACTGAAAGCATGGCTCTGGCTGTCTAGGGAGGGTGACAGGTCTATGTGGCTGTTGCACAGTGTGAGTCGTCACTGGGGCATTTACCTGCACTGGGGAAGAGCCTTTGTCACCCTTCACTGAACACAGCCTTGTACAGGGCCCTCTGGAGGGTAGCTCAACACAAACCCATTACAGCCCATCCACAACTACCAGCCTGGCCACAGAAGAAGGGGCTGGCATGACTAGACGGTGAGGCAGTCACATTCCAGACAGGCGAGGCACGCCTGGGAGGTCACAGGTCTGGCTCAAGCCCACCTGCGTTCACTCAAGCTTTACAGTCCCCCTCCTCTTCGATAACGCAGAGTTCGAATCCTCACTTTGACACTTTGCAGGGTCTCATCTGATTTGTGGGATGGGAGAACCTGCTTCTCAGCCACTGTCAGGGCTGGAGAAGTGTTCTAGGAGGGCCTTCAGGGGGCCTGGCATCTGGGAACCAGGAGGCTGGTTCCCCTGGAAGCTAGTGCTGCCAAGCTGCAGATAGGCGGGAAGCCACATCAGCCCAGGCTTAACCTAGGAAGGCAGATGTATTGCCAAAAACCCCATATGCCAAGCAGCACTTGACTGCAAAGCCAAACAGATTTTTTTTTTTTTTTGGCTTGATCACTGTTTGAGGTTACTATGCCACAGTTAATGCTCTGCTGGTGACAACCAAAGACCTGCCCAGGCTGTGGCAGGTGTGGTGGCTTCCATGTGCATGGATGTGTACAGACAGACACATGAATGTGTTTGTTTCCTTTGTGCATTTGTGTGTGTGTGTGTGTGTGTGTGTGTGTGTGTGTGTGTGTGTGTGTGTGTGTGTGTGTCCTGGAGCCATGCATGCAAGTGTCCACATGTTTGCACACAGCCACTCAGTATTGTTGCAGGGAGATTGGGACAGACTGCAACATACTGCTTGAAGAAATAAAGGGTGATTAGAGAAATGCCAAGGAACAAACAGTACAAGAAATGAAAAAGGAAGAGAGGTACAGAGGTGGCAGTACCTAGGGTCCTAGAAACTTGGGAGGCTGAGATAGGAGGACTGTGTGAGCTCAGTAGTTCAATGTTAGCCTGAGGAATGAAAGGGCTAATGCGTGTGAAGCATTTGATGGTGTCTGGGGCAAAGTAAGTGCTTGCTGCAGAAGTAGGGGAGAAGGGTCTCCCTCTAGAGGCTTTCCTCATCTTGCCTTCACTCCCTTTAAGATGCCAAATTTTAGCATCTTTCCCTCCTCCATCTCTCCTGCATCGCTTCCCCAATCAACAACATCCTAGTCTCTGCCAGAGCCAACTGGGTCCAGGGAGCACCTGCTGCTGACAGGGAAAGACCGCCAAGGGGAGCAGAGGGAGGTGGCAGCATGGGCTGTGAACACTTGCTTGTCGTTTCCCCCTCCCCCCACTTGTGTTTTCCTCACCATGTTCCCAGAGGCAGGAGGTTGGGGGGACAGCAGTGGGAGCACTCCAAAGAGCAGACGATCACCCTTCCCTGGTGGGCTGGGGGTCAGGCCCCTCCTCGCTCCATCTGCCTCTGCTGCAGCCTGTTACTATCCAGTCTGCCAGCCAGACCTGGTGGAGCCCAGTAGGCAGGGACCCTAGGCCATGCCAGCTCTGGCCTGGTTGTGGTGGGAATGGTCACAGTGCATGGCCTGTTGTGTATTTTGTTTCCACATTTCTGCTCTCTGAACTCTGATCTCCCCTAGTTCTGAGCGTCTGTCTCTTCCCCACTAGCCTCTCTGGCTGTCTATCTCCACCCCCACCTGCCCTGTGTGAGCTCTTCTGTTGGCTTCAGGTTCAGAGAGCACCAATGCTATCTGCCTCTCTCCTTCACACAGCCCTCTGCCCTCTGGGCCAAAGGCCTGAAACCTCAGCATCTGGAGGGGCTGACTGTCTGTTCTAGCCACTCTAGATCCAGTTTGCTTTTCTCTTTCCCCTCTGTATTGTGACATCAGCCCTCTTCCCACTCCTCTGCCCTCTCCCTGCCCAGGACAACTTGCTTCCCTCCAGATCTTGGTGGGAGTCTTATAGAGAAGCTGTCCTCCACCCCACAGACTGGCAGGTGGAGAATCACCATGGCAAACAAGAAAGTCTCCTCTTCCTCTGCCCTTCCTTTCCTGGCTTCACAGAAGGGATTGGAGATGTGGAGGTTGGAGTAGAACCATCAGGGAACCAGGATGGAGAATAACAGAGGTACAGGGGTTCCCAACAGGACATTTGTGTGACAGGTCTGATTGTAGAACCTCTGCCCTAGGAGCTGAGTGTGTTCTAGAGAGGGCACAGCCAACAAATAAGTTGTTCTGTGTGGCTGTGATTCACCCGATAGATCATCAGACGTAGACCCTTGCCTCATTCTGGACCCACAAACTTCCACGCTCCTGAGTTCTGTGCTGGGGACCTGTATGTAAAGATTTCCCCTAATTAGCTCCTATGCTACCCAAGTGGAGGAACCACCAGGCCACTGAAGGCTGCAGCCCACAGGCCCCTGTAGGAATCCTGGCTTGGTCACACAAAATCAGGTGCAAGCCCCTGGTTTCCCCAAGGCTCAGCGTGCACTTCTGTCCTGAGGTAATAACACTGGCTGCAGAGGGTGATGTGAGAATTGCCCTCACTTTGCACCCAGCTTGGGTGCTTCAGCTCCTTGCTCTGGGTTCTGCCACCTCCACAGAGACTGGGAGGGTCTATGGTAGGGGAGCAGGACTCCCTCCCCTGGGTCTGCCCTGCCTGGGCTCTTGCTGTCCTTATGTGTTACAAAACACTGAGAATTCTCGACACTGGAGCAACATGAAATCATTAAGGCAAAACAATAAATAAAGGTCTAGAAGTTATTACAGAGCTGACAGCACACAATGCCGTCCTGCAAAGCAAATATGAATTATTTCAGAACATTTTAAAATGAAAAATCCTCTCTTCTTCCTGCCCAGCCCTGTAATCTATTAACTTCTCTTTCTGTCCCCTTCACCAGTGCAGAGAGCAGCCAGGCCACAGGGACCCCAGCCTGTGAGTCAGCCTGCTGCTCTTCTGCTCACAAGTCCTTGGGTTTGCTAAGAACATCACCAGAAGTGGAAGGGAGCATCCCATGATGACCTCTGCTATCTTGACACTGTCTCACCCATTCCTTTTGCTTCCCAGTGCGCAGCAACCTCCACAGCTCTATCGGCCCATTTCACAGATGGGGAATCAGGAGCAGGACAGAGCTGAGACTCAGGTCTGGGCCATCTCATTCCAAGTTTAAAATTAAATAACTTAGAGCAGGGAATGCTAGTCAGTGGTAGAATGCTTGCTAAGTATGAACAAGGCCTTGGGTTTGATCCTGAGAACAGAAAAAGGATTAAGTGCTACCCTGTCCACCTGGCAAACTCCTATGCATCCTTAGAAACCTTGCTGACATTGTCTCTGAGAAGCCCCCTCCCTGAACCCAGCGTTAATCACTCCTTCCTGCCCTTTGCTGGACTCAAGTAATTACATCCACTTCTCTGCCCTGCGATGACCATTCCCCTCATCTGTGTCTCCTCTTAGGATATGAAGCTGTCTGCAGTGGTAGTGGCCTGAATACATAGGTACTCAGTAAATGCTTTTGAACTGAGTTGAACCACATGGTGTGCATGTAGCCATGAGATAACTGTTTAAGGCAGGGATAGGAGGAGTGACAGGCATGTATATGGGTGTCTCTGCGTGTGGATTTAAATCCAACAATGTTTCCAGAGAGCTGTTTGGAGTCAGTGGACTGTGACAAGCTGCTGACCATTTTCTCAGCGCCAAGAAAACTGGCTGTGCTGGGGTGGTGTGGGGGTGGGGCTGGCTGGGCCTGGCTGGGGCTGAGGCCAAGCTGTCTGCCTGCTTGCTCCCTGCCCTTTCTTTATTCCCCAGCCCTCTTTCTTCATGACTCCACTTTGGAAGCCCTCAGCTCCAGGCTCCCAGGGTGAGCTGAGCTGAGACTAGAACCCCGGTGCGGTTGCTCCTGATGTGGGTGCCTACTAGCCACTTGGCAAGCCAGCGAACCTGACGGGTAGGGCTCCAGGCCTGGGGCAGCCCCTCCTCATAAGCATATCAACCATTCCCTCTTTTCCTGTGCATCTGTATCAGATGCAGCCATGGTGGTGAAGGGAAGCCTTGGTGCCTGGCAGTGACCTGAGCTGAGATCTGAGGCCTCCCTACAGCTGGAAGTGGGCACAGGACTGGTCTTCAGCGTAGAACCAGCATCTGGGCCAACATTCAGTGAAGGGTCTTCAGTATTCTTCATCCTCTTGACTTAAACTCTGAAAGGTCTGGTCCTTTCCCAGTGCTGGAGAGACAGGCTAAGAGGAGTGACAGGAGAAACAGCCACCATCCACCTTCTCTGACCTGTCAGTGTCACCTAAAGCCAGGTCCCAAACAGAGCCTTTTGAACAACTGGCCACTTCAAGATGATATCTGGGACCCAGAGGTTGTCCTGTGCCCCTGGATAGGAGGAAGGCCAGCATTCCAGGGGATCTGCCCTGAAGGCTGCTGGCCCAGACATTTATGGCCAGCAGACACATAAATGTCTCCCTAGGAGTTAAGAAAATAGAGGCTTTTCACAGGTGGTGGTAGCGCACACCTTTAATCCCAGCACTCGAGAGGCAGAGGCAGGTAGACCTCTGTGAGTTAGAGACCAGACATCTACAAGAGTTAGTTCCAGGACAGGCTCCAAAGTTATACACAGAAACCCTATCTCAAAAAAACTGAAAAAAGAAAACAAAACCCAAACCCTCCTTCCTCGATATTGGCCCTTCAGCTTTTTATAGATTGATCAGGTGCCTTAGGCAAGCAAGATGAAACAGTAACACGTTTCTTTACATAATTAAACAAATGCAACACATCTTTGCATAGTTAAACAAACATTCTGCAACTGTGGCCTTGAACAGATCTTTAAAGCTGTTTGGGCCCCAGTTTCCTTATCTAAAAAGGAAGTCACACTTTCCAGACTTCTGTAAAGAGACTAGACGATACATATCACTGTGGTAGACATGGGAAGAGTGCTAAAAAAAAAAACACCCCAAAAACACCCCCCCACACACACACTAATGAATTAGAGTGAGGCTGGAGGAGGGGTGGGAGGAGTCTGGCAGCAGAATAAAGGTAGTATGTGTAGAGATGTGGTGAGGAGGAGGGCAGTCAGGAGTGTCAGGGCTTGGGGAGGCCATCAGGCTGCTCATAGCAGGGAGGTGGCGGGATTCCAAAGCCAAGCACTTTGTCCTGTGGATTGATGGTTCCCACTCGGAGCTCTTCTCTTTGTGCATATGAAATTCTGAGAAGAGGTCCACAGGGCAAGCAGATAGAGTGGAATGGAGGCCCGGGGGTCCAAGTCCTGATTTTCAAATCCTCTCTCCACCATCCCAATCCAGGGAGGGCTCCATGAGACTCACCCAGCTACACTGAGCCTGTTCTAAATGCCCTACAGTGACAATGAATCAAAGAGGATCCTACTGAGTTCCTAGAAGGCCTGAGAGTAGAGTGATGGGAAGGGGACCCCTGTGGATCCTTCACTCCACTTACAACTTGACAATGGCCTCAGATGGAAAGCCTAGGTCTTTCCTGGACCAAGCAGCTGCTCTGTGTGGAGAGTGAGGAGAGAGGGTGTTAGAGAAACCCTGAGAAAGCCAAGCTGAGGACCTCCTGTGGGGTTCAAGAAAAGAAGGCAGACACACTGTTGGTACACCAAGACAGTAAGCATCCATTGTGCTGGCTCCAGCATCTGCTGTCCCATAGACCTTGTCTGCTGGGACCTGGCATTTCTTCTCTCTCTCTCTCTCTCTCTCTCTCTCTCTCTCTCTCTCTCTCTCTCTCTCTCTCTGCCACTCCACCTAACTGGCTATCACTCAGCTTTAGACCTCAGCTTACACAGACGTCCCAGGAAGCCTTCCTTGTCTTTCACCTGTGCCCTACCACCCTAGCCTGCCTCTCTTGTGGCAAGAATTTCCATCCCACTCTCTTGTCCCTTTACTCTGCTAGATTTTATTGGCTTCTTTTTGTTTTAAAACAGTTTCTGGTGTCCCAGGCTGCCCTTGAATTCTCTGAGTAGCTAATGATGACTCCTGACCCTTCTTCCTCCATTTCTGTGTTGAGATCTCAGGCATGCACCACCGTGCCTAGTTTTATGCCATACTGAAGGAACAAACAAACCCAGGGCTTCACCATACCATGCAAGTACTCTGAGTTATATCTCTAGTCTTCTTTTTGTTTTGCTTTGTTATATGGTCCAGACCAACCTTGAACCCATGATCCTCCTGTCTCAGTCTCCCTAGTGCTGGGGTTACAGGTACTGTGCTCCCTACTAGGTTTTAAGTTTGCTGATGGAATACCCTTTTCTTAGAGTCTAGCGCAGTGCTGGCAAATGAACAAATGAGCGAGTCTCACTTCAGCAAGGATGAAGGTAGAGATGAAACTGTGGGAACACTTCACTTCTGAAAAAAGCTGTTGCATGGAGTGAAGGCTTCAAGGTGAACATTAGAACTGGACTCTCAGGACTGGCAGGATGGGGGACAGTCCCACTGAGCATGCCTGTATCTTTAGGAACTCAGCAGGTGGGGCTTACATTGTCATTCGGTCTGATGAACATTTTTGCACACCTGCCTGTGAACTAGTGCAAACACTGGGGTTCATTGGTAGATCTTTGTGGCCTGGGTCTGAAGGAACATGAGTGGTACAAAGCTCTGGGAGTCTTGCATAGGAAGCCTGTGTGACTCTGGGCATCTAGGTATGGGTGTGACACCTTTGTACAAGCAGTGCTGCACACAGAACATGTCCCTGCATGTCTTTGTGTTTCTGAGCATGCATGTACTTGCACAGATGTGTGCCCACGGGAGCCAGGCTGGGCCTGGGTGTGCTCTGTCACTTTGTCCTGACTAGCCTTTGCTTGGAAGCATTTAGGTGACGATTTACAGCTGCACCTGACCCTGGCCTCTCTGCCTTACCCTGTGTGTGCAGCACAGGCTGCCCCCTGCCCCCTGCCTACCCCTTGCCCCCAGGCCACGTAACTGTGATTTACAGCGGGCCTGTGGGGATCAGCCCCTCCCCACCGCCCACCTCTTGCAGCTCCTGTACCAGATGGGCTGCCAGGGAGACTGAAGCAAGATACCAACCGGCAGCCAGGCCCATCTGGGACATCTCCCTCACCCACTGCTCCCTCCCTCCTGTCCCTGTCATCTTGTCTTGAACTTGTTCTTGGCTGTTGGGATTGTGAACTGAGATGGGAGGTCCAAGTCTGTGACATCGGACAGAAATCACTGCCGTGCTCCATTCATCTCCACTCCAGACACAGATAGACAGACAGATGGACAGACATTCATAGATAAAAGCGCTGATGGGTCCACATACAAGTCTGTGTGTCTCTGTTTGTGTGTGCACATGCATGGGGGATCTGATGTACGGGGGGGGGGGCTGGGAAGGAAGCCAGGCCCCCTGCAGCCAGGCCCAACCTCTCCCACTCCCACTGGGTCCCTGCTCCCCCTTCCCCTGTGTCTACTTTTCTTGATGCCAAAGGCTATCCTCTCCAGCCTATGCCAATCCATTATGCAGGTCCACTCAACCAGCAAGGACGTTTCTGGGGGGGGGGGAGGTGTCCCTGAGGTGGAGCCCTAGGGGCTGCAGTTCAACTCAGTACCCCTAGGCCAGTGTAGCCGGGAGCAAGGGGGGTGTGATGGGGGTGGAGAAATCCAGGGCTGTGTCAGGCTGAAGGTGAGTGCTGGAAACAAAAAGATTGTAGTAAATTATTATTCCCCCCATGGCTTTCCCAAGGAAAGTGGGAGCAGCAGCCTGAGGCCCGTTTTCCTATTTGATGGGGAATCAGATAAATGGCAGGCAGCTTGCTCTGATAAGGCCTTGCTCTGGGCACAACCTCTCTCTCTGCAACCCTCTTACTATGCATAGAGGAAGGCTATCTGTGCAGCTGCACCTTGACACAAATATATCTGCACCCGAGATGAAGCAATTCCCCTAGAAATTACAGCAGAGGGATTGCATCTGAGGAGGGGGCCCTGGGGAGGGGCGGGGGTTGCAGGGATGGGGGAGGCCTGGGACAGGCAGGGAGCAGAAGAGTGTCTGGGAGACTGGGAGTGGGGAGGAGGTCAAGAAGACCGCACCCGGGAGGGGTCTAGAATCATCTGTGTATAAAATTTATACATTTTCCCCAAGCATCTTTCCCAGAACTATTCTTTTTCCTCCTGCGTCATCTTCTTAATAGGGAAGCCCACCAAGATCCCACCCTACCCCTCACTCTATTCCCCCTACTTATGGAATGAACAATAAAATATGTGGACAGTAGTAGATTCTACAATGACTCATCCAAATGGAGAAGTCATAACCTTAAAAATGCTCTTTTAGCAGGGGGGAATGGGCTGCTAAATATGAGTTAAATAAATACATACTCCAATAAATATTTTTGAAAGGATGGTGAACACAGAGTTCTGTTTTACCTAGAAATGCATCTAACCCTTTACGTGGCTCTCCCAGACGTGTACACATATATGCAGTATGGAGGCAGAAATGTGTGGGAACAAACCCCCAGCAGTCTTCAGAAAGCCCTCTGGCCCCAGAAAGAGAAGCTCTAAGCAAGAAACGAAGCTCTGAAGCTCAGGCACAAGGGTCCCCCATCCTGCCAGACAACTCCGCCCCTCCTAGCTGCTGCTTGTCTGGGTAAAGGTGCCCAAGGGTGCTGGCAGCAGGGCTTGGCGGGACAAGTGCATGGGAGGGCCAGCGGGCCATGTTTGTTGAAGTGGGAGTTGTTATCCACAAGGTTCTGGGTCTTGATATCACCGGGAAGGCTCCTGAGATGGGGTAGGCAACAGGAGGCACTGTGTGCATGCGCGGGAGGGACGAGGGAAAGAATCGGAGTATGGAGTACGAGCACAGCACTGGAGCCGCGCCGGTTTCCCCTCCCTCTCCAAACTGGCACCTGCCTTGAGTCTGACTGTCAGAGCAGCTGTGAGACACAAGAGTGAGCTGACAGATGCCACAGCCTCAGCCTTTGTCTGAGCAAGAGAAAAATCACACCCTCTTCTTAAGCCCCTGGGGCAGCTGAGGCTGGAGGTTTCCTATCTCGGCCCGCCAACTCAGACTCAGTCTCTAACCCTGCGAAGTGAAAGGGTTACATACGGTTCTCAGATTAAGGGAATTTGAGGAGGAGCAGAAAGGGAAGATTTGTGGAACAGACACTTCGAACCTCTTTGCCTAAACTGTGCAACACACTCCCAGAAACCATGTGTGTTGGGGGAGGTGTTAGCTGGAGTTAAGGGAAATCTTCACACCAACTTGAGCCAGCTGGAGAGGGCTCAGCCAGTCGGGCAGGGGATCAGGCTTCTTGTTTCATATCTGCCCCTTCTCTAGCTTACTCCCTTCTCAGCTGAAAACTGCTGGAAGCAACCATTTCAACAACTGAGGCACTGTTATGTAACATGGGTATCTGGGCTCTAGAGGTACATCAGGCTGATGAGATAAGAACACATGGAGTAGTCTTCTGCCACTGCTTTGGACTGAGTCTGGGGGAGCCCAAGGGCTGTCTGTCTTTTGCACTTCTTGGCTGGTGGCATCCTCTGGATTTACTTATGAAGTGATTCTTGGATCAGGCCACAAAACAGGTTTCTTCCATATGGACCTTCTGTAAATGACCACGTTGAGGCATACGGGGTCAGAACACTGGCTCCACCCAAACGTTCTGCAGTGGATGGTTTAGCCAAGGACCTAAAAGGGCCGAAGTCTGGGAACTATGCTTCTAGAACAATAGTAGAAAGAAATTTCCAGAAGGAAGGCTAGTGGGTCCTATTGTTTACTGTATTGGTAAGTTGGGATCTACAGTGGGACAAGACCATTCACCCATGCTATAGCAGGACTTGGGGTACCATCGACTTCTCATCGGGACATTGGCTTTTATATTCATCCTTATATACCATTGACCATCATTGATCCTGATATTGGGACATTGATCATTACACTAGGACATCAATTTCCCTTAACCAACTCTGAATCGGGGCATTGATCACTGCACTGGGATACTGACACTCTTACACATTCTTATGGCGAGACATTGATTCCTCTCAACCCACTCTGTATTGGGACATTGATCCCCAAGTGGGATGTTGATGACCTCAAGCAGATCTTCATTTAGATATTGATTCCTTCATGGGGAATGTTCACTTCTTTTCCTATCCACCTCTGGATTGGGACATTGATCCTGAATTGGGACATTGATTTATTCATCTCACTCAGTTATCTGGACATGATCTACCACTCCACCCTGAATAAAGACACTGGTTTTTATTTCGGGGCTTTAGGCCATCTGTTCCGTCAATCCTTTATTTGTTATAGATACTCTGTATCCTGTGTATCAGTTTCTGTGAGGGTGGGTGGCATCTTTTCTTTTTTCTTCTTCCCCTGCTCCCCCATTTTGAGACAGGGTCTTAATATACAGCTCTAACTGCCCTGGAAGTAGTTACATAGACTAGGCTGGCCTCAAACTTTTAGAAATCTGTCTGCTTTTGCTTCCTGAGTCCTGAGGTTAAAAGCCTATGTTATCACACTTGGTAACCCCCCCCCCTCTCTCTTCCATCAGCTCCATGTGAGCATTTTCCTTGCTTCCCTCCTTTCTTCCTTTCTGCCTTTCTTCTTCCTTCAATGCAGGGGCTTGCTAAATGGCCCAGGCCAGCCTTGAACTTGTGGCCATCTTCCTGCCTCAGTCCCCTTAGTATTGGGATTATATCCATTTGCCACCATATCTGGCTATGGATTTCCTTTCAGTTTTCATATTGAATATCAATACACAACTTTTCTACCCATCACCTCTCTCACAATGACTTCAAGCGAGATCTCTGAGTTGGATGGGGACGGCCTACTGAGGTTGGTGCCATATCAAGCAAATATTGGAATGGGCGCAGACGTTGGAGTTCTGGGTTCTAATTCATAAGCTCTATCACTTACAAGCCTCAGCTTTCTCATTTTTTCAAGTGGGATATGACCCCTACTTTTCAGATTTCATGGAAGGACAGCATACAAGGGCTGGAAAGATGACTCAGTGGTTGAGAGCGTTGGCTGCTCTTCCAGAGGACCTGGCTTTGATTCTCAGAACCCACACGACAGCTCACAACCATCTTTAACTCCAGTTCCAGGGGATCTGATGCCCCCTTATGGGCCTCCACAGGCACCAAGCACATATGTGGTGCACAGATATACATGCAGGCAAAAGACTTACAGACACAAAATAATACAATAAAATCTTTTAAATAAATTAATTAAATGAAGGACAACATACAGCCACATGCCGCACAACAATGTTTCCGTCAACAACAGCTCCCACATACAATGGTGGTCCCACAAAGATGACATTATCTGGTGATTTATCAAATTTGGTTCATGGACGCATGGTTTATAAGGTTCACATGACGATAAAGAGCAGATTTCTCAGAATATGTGCCATCTAAGTGACACGTGACTGTATATGAAAACACTATCCAGGGACAAGGCTTTCCATCCCTGGTCCTCCACCGCCCAGATCAGGAGACAGCTCTCTAGTCAGAAAGTCCATGTGTCACCACATCACTTGCTGCAGATGGGACGGAGACCCTCCTCCCCCAGAGTCCAAGTGAAGTGGGTCCCTCACCAAGGCCCTGCTCTAGCATTCCCCTTTTAAAATCCCATATTATATAGATAGCAAACAGAAGGGCAACTTTTCCACCCTGAGCCTGTGTGTAATTACATATTTTGGCCGCGTGCTGGGCCGGGGATAAATCTGTATGGTAATGCAGGCCAGGGGCTTACGATGTAGGCACACATGCTAATTTTTAAACCACAAAATCGTGGCTGTTTTTCATTTTCATTTCCGACAACACCGGCAGAGATTAGGTCCTATTAAACACCATGGGGCCTGTCCTCCCCCTGGCCACCTGCGGGGCTCTTCGTGGCTTTCATGGGCTGTTTGGGCCTGGCGCTGAGGCAAACACAGCCTTCCTAATTGTAGGGCAAAGCCCTGCCCAGGAGGAGGTGGCCAGGATGGCAGATTGAGGCTGTTTCCTCCTGTCATCCCCACTAGCCTGGGGCGAGGTCTCATCTCTGCCGGGGTATGTGGGGGTACCTTTCTTTCTGGAAGAGTAAAGTAAAACACTCCTCTCCCCAAAGCAGGAGAGAGCACCCTCAGGAGCCTGGAGAGCATTGAATCCTAGCCCCACATTAGTGACCTTGTGCAATCACTTCCAATTGACCTTGGGCACCTCCCTTTCCTTTCTGGGCTTCTTTTCTATTTTTCTTTTCTTTTTAGTTTTTCAAGACAGAGTTTCTCTATATTGCTTTGGAGGCTGTCCTGGTCACTCTGTAGACCAGGTTGACCCTGAACTCACAGAGATCTGCCTGCCTCTGCCTCCCGAGTGCTGGGATTCAAGGCATGTGCCACCACCGCCCGGCTCTCTGGGCTTGTTTTCTATCCTTGGCAATTCTGTGAGAATGAGCACTATGGGCTCTGGACTGGTCCTTCAAGTTCACACCTTTCTGCGTTTGAGCCTCCAGTCTCCTCACTAAAGAACAAGTTGAGCAGCACTGACAGCAGGTGACATTGGTCACACATGGACTATGTGAGACACTTACATATCTGTATCTCTTTGACTCCTCTCTACTCCCAGAGGGAGCAGAATGTGAATCAGCGAGTCTCGCCTTGGTCGTTCACTGGCTGACTGATCTGCAAAATGGGAAGTAACTGATAGCAGTGCTGTCTGGAAGGAAAGACATCGTCCAATCACATGCATTGCTGCTGCAAAGTACTCAAGGTGCTTAGAACAGCCCCAGCAGGTGGCTGTCACCGTTATTATGGCAGGTGACCAGATAGAGGTTCAAAAGAGGACCAGGCCTTACTGGAACCCCAACTGGAACCCCAGACTCCAGCTCTCCCCTATCCACACTCGAACTACTCTTCTTGTCCCAGCATGAAAGCTCCCATCTTTACCCCTTCCCCCACCCTGTATCCCAGTCAGGGCCAGCTGCTCGCCTTCCTTTTCTCCCCATTTCTGGGTACCCAGCAAAAATGGTGAACAATGCTGAGATAAGAATAAAGGTCTAAGTGACTCCCTGAGTGAGGCTTGGGTCTGGCCACTACCCCCAACCTTGACTTCCAAGGGCACTTGGGCTTGAGGGAGCCAGTCCTGGCTCAAACAGGAGCTGGGGTCTGACAGAGCCTCTGCTTGTTTGAGAACAGAGGGCAGAGGTTCGGGAGGAGGAGCTGAGGCCAGCCCCCTTCTATTCTCTTCCATCTGCACTCAGGAGCAGCTGAGCATGGCTGGCCACCCCTCCCACTCCTGCCCCTCTCCATTCTTCCCTTCTGGGCAGGGCAGCCCCGTCTCTGGGGGGGAACCTGGTCTGTGCTCAATTTCATGCCACTTAATTCTCAAGTCTGTCCGTGAAAATGGTGACAAATCGGCCCCAACTGCCCAAATGTCCTGTCCCATCTCAGACATCTCTCCTGAAGCCACACTCCTCTGTCTAACAGCCCCTCACCCATCAGAGGAGAGAGGGAGCGTGTGTGTGGCCACGGCTGACAGAGGCTCACACTGACTTGGGGCTACTTTCCCATACAACCATCTCCTACAGACCCCAGCCTTAAGATCGCCACCGCCCAGACCCCTGAGATGACCTCAAGTGTATGGTCATGGCTGGGGACTGTCTGATTCTGAATTTTAATATTATGGTGTAATGCTTACATGTTTCTTTCTCAAACACTTTGGCTACTTTCTGAATGAGCAGTACGCTCTCATGATTGAAATTTCCAGAAGAGGAGATGGAAGTGTGAAATGTCTCTATCAACCTCTGCCCAAAGCCTCCTTCTTCTAAAGCTTCACCCATGTCCCCACATCTTTCCAGAGATGTCTTTCATGCAAAAAAAAAAAAAAAAAAAAACAAACCAAAAATCACGTATATACAGTATGCCCACCTTTTCTCAAAAGTGAAATGGTCTACACCCAGTTCCGTGCCTGATCCTTCTTACTCAGATGTCCCCCAAATCAGAGCCTCCTATTCCACCTGCCTCCCAATGGAAGCCATTTGAAGCTCTCTCTCCTTCCCTTCCTCTACCCTCAGTAATGGTTTTGAAAGCAGGGAGGCAAGTGTTTAAGTCCCACCCTGGCTAACTACTCTCTGGGAGAGGTTTTTGAAACATGAAGACCATTTTTTTTTTTAAATGGGAATTTGAAAGAGAAAACAACAAGGGAGGCAAACGTAAGGTCCCAGAACTTCTGGGATGAGGGAGAGAAAAGGCCATGCCCTTTGAGTTACAGTTCAAGAAAGGCAGCAATGGAGATCCATGAGTAGCTGTATGGTGGATGGCTACAGGGAACTTTGGGGGATAAGAGAAAGCCAGAGTGACAAGGGAAACATGCTTAGGTTTTTGGCTGATGTCTCAGAATCTCAGTGGAGACCTCCCCAGGATGTGGGCTCTTTGAGTGTTGGAGCTTTTTCTGACTCTTGGTGAGCCTAACTCAGGGTCCCGGATAATCAATGACCATCAAAGCCACACTGAGTCAGTGGCTTGCGAGTCCATCATCTCACACCCGAGAAGAACCCTTGCAGACAAGGAGTTAAGCAGATTCACTAAGGAAAAGCAAGAAAGGATTCCTGAGAGGGGGAGGGGCTCAAAGGCAGGGACACCCACTCCCCCCCAACCTCCCCCCAGAGCTTTTCAAGTACATTTTCCTCTTGGGCCTCCCTTTGTTTGCAACTCAGCAAAATGTTAAGACTAAGGCACAGATACCTCTTAAGACTTCGGGGGTGGAGGTTGGTAAGATAGATAATGGACATAGTGTGGCAGTAGGCGAAGGGCTAGTTAGTGCTCACTCCTTTTCCTTCCTCTGTGTCCCCTCTCTGGTGACTATCTGCAGGTTCTTCAAGACCTGGTTCAATATCACCAGCCTTTCCCCATTCGCCAGCTGCATCCGTCGTGCTTCTGAGAATCTTTGAGGGGTGTCACGACTTCATGGCAGTGTGGTGTATGTGGCCTCTGCATTTGTTTTCCTTTCTACAAAGCTGTGAGCCACTTGAGGGCTGCTGATGAGCCAGGACCTGGACCGTGAAGATGGGAAGGAAGGCCTTTCTTCTTGCATGTTCCCACATCGGAGTCACCAGGTGATCATATGCAGACAGGAAATTGGAGCTTCAGCCACGAGAAAGCACGACGTTAGTAACCAAAGTTGGAGCAGAACAGCTGGTCCAGTGGTAGAGGCAAGAGGGCAGAGATGGGATTTTAGGAGAAATAAAGGGAAATGGGAAATGGAAGTGGTGAGCTATGAGACTTTAGGGTATGTGGAGCCGGCTGAAGAAGGTAGTAGATGTTTTCACTGGCTGCTGTGAGGTATACTCTTGCAGCCTGTTCAAGAGCTGGGTGAAGGCTTCATTGCCAACCAGTCAGTGCTTTTGGAAGCTGTTTTGGTTTCTGGTGGTGTGATCTGGGTTGTGACTGGATTAAGATCTTCAGGAGTACAGAGTGATGTGAAGATAAGGGCGGGTGGAAGGGAAAACAGCAGCTCAGACAAGCCATGGCTCAGTTCCATCCCTGGGCGGCTCCCAAGGTAGGCAGCATTCCTGTGCTCATGCCAACACATTTTCCAAGGAGTTTCAGATTTGACAGTCTACTTTCCTACTTCTGGATCCCCAAAATGTGTGGGTAAATTCTTAAGATTTGTAACTGGCACAAATATTGAGGGCATATCAGAAGTGCTCCCCTTTCTATGACTGTGGCAGGGGGGAGAAGATGGGTGCTGAGTGTGGGTCTCTTCTGGCTTCTCCTTTTCCCTTGCAGGAAAGGACACCAGCAAGCATAGGGCCTGAAACTTCTAGATAAGTACAACTTCCTTTTACTCCTTCCAGCAAGCTTGTAAAATGGGATCAATGCCCCTATTTCTATTTCAATTTCCAATTGTTTATTGTCAGCATGTAGAAATTGATACCAAAGTTTTGGTGTATTGATCTCTGGCCCTGCAATCTTGCTAAACTTAATAGGCCTGGAGTTTTTCAAAAATTTTTGTTTTGGGCTGGCCTTATTTTATTTTGTTTTTTATGAAGGGGATCATGCTTTCTCTAATAATTTTACAATTCTTTCCCAGTATATATGTCTTTTGTTTCTTTTTCTTGTCTTATTGAATTGACTGGGATCTCTAGAACAAGGTGACTAGCAGCGGAGAGAACAGATACCCTTGGCTTTTTCCTCTTCCTAGGGGTAACGTGACCCCATTCTACAGTATTGAAAACTGAACATCAGAGAGCTGTAGCAATAAGTCCAAGGGTCCCCAGCTAGTCAGTGACATCACCAAGATCAGAGCCCAGATCTTTCTGACTCCAAGGCCTCTGCCCTTTGTACTTTTCCAAAATTTGCTATACAAAATGGAGGAATTACAGTAATTTCCTCTTTGAAGCCCCCAACTCTCCACTCTGGCCTCCTTCTGGGTGCTCACAGGTGTACCACCCACAAATATATGTGTGCATACGACACACACACACACACACACACACACACACACACACACACACACTCACACACACCAAACAAAAACCCATCACCCCTATATCAGTTTCTAACTCAACCCTCCATTCAGACAAGTTTTCACAGAGCAACTGTAGTATACCTGGAGCTGAGTGGAGAGTTGGGGGCTTCAAAGAGTAAGTTACTGTAATTCCTCTATCATTGTCCACTTTGCTTTTTGAGACAGGGTCTCTCACCGAAGGAACCTGAATATCCCCGCTTTGGTTAGGCTGGCTGGCCACCAAGCTCCTTAATCTCCTGCATTACTGTGGGGTGCACAGTGGGGCTGGGATTGGAGGAGTTTCCATCCTGGTTGGGAACCTCATTTCAGAGGGAATGATCCAGGCCGAGAGAAGCTGTCTCCTAGAGACAAATGAGGGCTTTAGTTTAGATTTCTCAGAGGTGAAGAGGGACATAGGATATGGCTGAATCTCTAAGAGTAGATAAAATTTATAAACACAGATAGGAAATGAGAAGTGTGGAGACAACTTACCCATGATGTGACCTTGGGCAAGCTACCTAACCTCTCTGGGCTTCTGGCTGCTCACTTGTGAAATAACTTTTGTGTCTCTTCCTCATTAACTTATCGTGAGAGTAACATTGCTGTTTACTGGATGTGACAGGGTAAGTGACATGTAGGGTAGATGACTATTTATGGAGGCACCGGACTATTGGAGGGACGCCTAAAAGTCACAGGGGGCATTTTCCTCTTTCTTTCTGAACATGCCCTACATTAGTGTATATATAAACAGCATGTCTCTCAAGTGGCCAGATCCCCTAATCTCTCAGAGCCTCAGTTTCTTCAGACAGAAAATGGGATAATGAGCCCTGTCACAAACTGTGGAGAACAGCACACAGAACAAGGTGCCAACAATGGGGAAAAAAACTTCACAGCTTCCACATGTCTACTCTCTGGAGCACAGCTGGGAGGTGGATAGCTTAATTGCTGTGCCCCACTGATCTTCAACGCCCCATGAGGTGGATAACTGTGTCATTTTGTACACATCTCAGAGGCTAAATGATATCAAGGGCTATAGGCCAGGAATGAATCCAGGTAGGCTTACCTCCAAAGTCCAGATCACACACAGTGTGTGGGAACCAAGACCCAGACTGCAGCATCTGGGCACAGGTGCTCCCTCCCCAGTGTCCCCTCCTGGTCCCTCCCTGCCCTTCAGTCACTCTCTTGTCCAGTCAAAGGCAGGCGGCGGCCTGCAGCTTTGGTGCATGAGGCAGATGGGACCTTCACAAAAGCCCCTGCACCTCTCCAAGCTGGTCCCCCCCGCACGCCTGATTACCCCCCAATACCCAAGTTCCCATTGATACAGTGGTGCTGGGTGATTCAATTAGTGCAGCCGGCATGAAGGCGGCAGCACAAAGAGCTGGGGTAGTTAGAAACTCATTTTCTTTTGATTATTATAGCATCTCACACGTGGAAGCAGAAAATTATAGGCTCATGTGTCTTTGCTTAATATCCTCTGGGGCCAGATTTGTCGTCATGTTGAAGTTAGCTGTCAGCACTGACAAAATCATGTGGAGTTGATGGATTTACAGTGCCAGGGCCCAGCCAAGCTAGAGAGGAGCAGCCCCTCACAGATACGCAGATCTGCAGATGCATCCATACTCATAGCACACACGTGCACTCACACACACACGCACGCACGCACGCACGCACGCACGCACTCGGGCACACCCCACACGTGGGCACATCCCACACAGTCATATGCCCTACTTAACAGACAATGATAGATACTCTTTTGGGGACTGGTTCCCTCTGCCTAGTCCTGAGAAACGCAGAGTTTCACCCATGAAAGATACTCACCCAGATTACAGAATCATATGCCCTGCCCACACATACTCCTCATACTGATACCCTAACACACACACAAATACACCTCACATGTTACTACATTCTTACTCAGTCTCATAAAATACCCAACTTCCATACTTATACATTATACTGGAACACACACAGGCACACACATACAGCCTAACACACCCACTGGCATGCTACACAGATACCCATAGTGGTGTACACAGATACTTACATGTCCATCTAAACACAGATACACCCAACCACACTGATGCACAGCTGCCCAACCCAGGCTCACTAACCCAGTCACACATCCTTCTAACTAACTTACCTTACACTCATGAATGCAGGTGGTACCCTGGCTGACACATACACCTTGGCCCTTATGTGCATCACACACAGGTAATCACACACAACTCTACAACAGTGTCAGCTTATGCACACATGCAGGGTTCAAACAAGTACAGGGCACACACAGAGACAGAGAAGTTGGGGTCTCAGGCACAGGGTAGACATTCATACAGACCTGGAACCCTTCTGTCAGTGTAGACCCTTGTCCTTGCTTTTCTGTGTCTCCTCATTTTCAATTGGCCGTGCAAGGAGCTCCTAGGAGGTGATGTTGAAATAGAAATATGAATAGAGTGAGGGGTAGGGGCCACTCACCACATTGACTCTAAGTTTCTGATTGTTAAATGACTGGCAGCTAAAGGGGGTGGGGTTGAGGTTCACAGCGATTGTGTGTTCACAGAGAGGGAAGGGAGTTAGGAAGGGTTTTATCCTATTTCCCAGAGATTATTTTATTATTTATTTATGTGGGCATATGAACATGTGGAGGTCAGAGGGCAACCTTGTGTGTTGTTCCTTGGGAGCCACTGTGTTTTGAGACAGGGTCTCCCATTGAAACCGGACCTCACCTATTAGACTAGGCTGGCTACCGCCCAGGAATCTGCTTGTCTCAGCCTCCCAGCACTAGGATCACTCAGGTTCTCACATCTCTGTAAAAAGTGTTTTACTGACTGAGACATCTTCCCAGTCCAGGGCTTTATTCTTCACTGAATTCTGCCAACCACAGGTCCCCAAAGGAGAGAAACAGACATTGTCTGAACTCTACAACATAAATTTTAGACTCAAACCTTGTCTCAGTCTGTTAGCTGACCTTGGTCTCTTTGTCCTTATTGCCAAAGAAGGCAATGACTTGTTCAAGTTCACACAGTAAGAGACAAGAATTGCAAGCAGTCTTTTGCCTCCCAAGCCTTTTGCTGTCTTCTCTCCACCACTATGAGGTGGTCTATAAGCACAGAAGACTGACTGGTAGGAGGTGAAGGCTACTAGTGGAGAGGGCTTGGGCTTGGGGATCTACTGTGTTGGGTCTGAATTTTGACTGCAGTATTGGGCAAATTGTTGCCTCTGAGCCACTTGCCTCTTCTGTCAAATGAAGATGCCCTCTCTGCTGAAGGGCCAGAGAGGGTAGGCAAGCAGGCTATAATACATCTAGTATACAAGAGTTGACGTTAGAAGTTCTGCCACACCTCCCCTGCAGACTTCTACTGACCCCACCTTGGGTTACTCTCTCCATTCCCAGCTCTTCTCTGACCTCTTCCAAGATTCCTACCAGGCCCCAGACAAGGTCTAATGGCTTTCTTGAGGCTTTAGACCTGTGGGTCTCTGAGGACTTGTAATAGAGGCATGCACTTAGGGTGCCATGCATTGTTCATGGTGGGAGCTTTCAGTACTACGTGTGCCTTAAAATTATCTTCTGCTTTTTTTTTTTTTTGAGACAGGATTTCTTTTTTTTATTATTATTTAACTTTATTTTATGTGTATTGGTGTGAAGGTGTCAGATCCCCTGAAACTGAAGTAACAGACAGTTGTGAGCTGCCATGTGGGTGCTGGGAATTGAACCCCGGTCCTCTGAAAGAGCAGCCACTGCTCTTAACCATCAGATGGCTCTGAGCCATCTCTCCAGCCCCAAGACAGGATTTCTTTGTGTAGCTTTGGAGCCTATCCTGGCACTCACTCTGGAGACCAGACTGGCCTCGAATTCACAGAGATCCACCTGCCTCTGCCTCCCGAGTGCTGGGATTAAAGGCATGTGCCACCAACACCTGGCTTGTTTGTTTGTTTGTTTGTTTGTTTTTGAGACAGGGTTTCTCTGTGGCTTTGGAGGCTGTCCTGGAACTAGCTCTTGTAGACCAGGCTGGTCTCGAACTCACAGAGATCCACCTGCCTCTGCCTCTTGAGTGCTGGGATTAAAGGCATGTGCCACCACCTCCTGGCTGTGTATGCTTTTTAAACAACAACACTACCACAAACAACAACAATAACAAAACAACAACAACAACAACAAAAAACCAGGTCTTTCCTTACAGCTTTGGCTGGCCTGGAACTCACTATGTAGAATGGCCTTGAATTCAGGATCATTCTCTCTTACCTTCTACAAGTGCTGAAATTACAGGCAAAAGCCACCATGCCCAGCTAGAATATGCTACAAACAAGCAAACAGCATCCAGAATCTTCTGCAGAGGTCCTAATTTAGTTGGTCTGGGGTATACCCCAGGTGCCAGTAAGTTTTAATACTTTCTGGGAGCTCTAAGGTGCATGAGGGCTGAGAACCCTTCAGGGGTCCTCCAAACTGAGAACTCCCCTAGAAGCCTAGGTCTAAGGAACCCCGCTTTGAACCACTCTTGGATGAGATGAGGTCCAGCTGGTTCAGGGAGTGACCATGGGTGCATCAGGATTAGGCCTTTTACTAGGTCCTCACTGTCCGAGGCTAAAGTGTCCTCTTCTCCGGACAAGGACATCAGGGACCAGATGTCCCCAGCCAACTTCTATGGGTAGGATTCCTGTCACCTCTACTGATCCAGACTCCCCCATTGTCAGTCTGGTCTTAGAGATATGCTAATCAGTGTGTGAGTCCACTCTCTCTCGTAATTATCATATAGTGGAGCTCCTCATCTTAGGATAATTTTCTCATCTGCATAATCGTATTTGACTTCCTTACGAATGTGAAAGCCCCCTTACCTTGGGCGAGTTAATCTTCATTGATTGAATATCAAATTCACCCAGCTGTGGGAGAAGGGGCTTTTCTCTGTTGGCAGCAGAGCTCTGGGGTTGAACTGAAGTCAAGCTCAGCTGAGGGTTGGGTGGGGCCTTCATCTCTGTAGTCTCTATCCTTCCAGGGTTGGCCCAGGACGTTCTGCACCCTTCCTGCTTCCTGTGGCTGGGTCTTTCCTCACTCCTCTCCTGTCTTGGTGCTCTTTCTGTCTCCCTTGTGTCCCTTTGTGCTTGATCTCTGCTTCTGGGTTCTTTTGTCCCTGCGTTAGTCCTTTCTTTGGTCTTTCCCCTCCTTGCAGGCCCCTCTCCCATCTCTTTGGATCGCAGATTTCCTCAAGTGGTTCTGCTATATCCATGTTCAAAACTTGGTAACAAAAATAAGCATTTTTGTATGTATATTTCCAGTATGAACTCCTGCAAAAGCAGTCAAGATTCTCAGAGAGGCAGGGATAAGGAAGATAGCTAAGGGATGAGGAAGAAAGAAGGTCAGATGCTCTGGTACCCAGGGCCCATGCTTGAACATGTCAGTTCTGAGCTGCAGCTGTGCCTCAGGGGACAGCATTTGCTTAGCATGTGTGAGGTACTGGCTGGATCCCCAGGACGGAAGAGAGCAGTAAAGAGAGACCCAGTAAGGAATGCTCGAAGCTCTCACAGAAATCCTATGAGTTATGTAGTGTTTTTCTATTTAACCACAGGACTTGAACAAGTCCCATGAGAAGTGCCAGAACCAGGACTTGGTTTGGGTTTGGTATTTTTCTAACTTAAATTTTTGTATATGTGTGCATGTTTGTGTGTGTGCATGTGTGTGGAGATCAGAGGTTGACATTAGTATCTTCTTCAATTGCTCTTCACCTTGGGTTGGAGACAAGGTCACTCAATGAACTCACTGATTGGACAGGACTGGCTTGCAGGCCAGCCCTAGGTACGTACCTTCCTGTCGCTGCCTCCCAGCTTAGAAATTATTTGCTTTCATGTGGGTTCCTGGAACCCAGCCCAGGTCCCCATGTTTGGAAAGCAAAGCACTTTACTGATAAGAGGCATTTCCCTTGTCTCTAGTTTGGGGCTTTTTTTTTTTTTTTTTCAGAGACTAGGTCTCATTGAGCCCATGCTGGCCTTAAGCTCTTGACCTTCCAGCTCTACCCTCCAAATGCTGAAATTAGAAGCACGCACCACCATGACCACTGAGAACCAGGGTTTGGACATGGACCTTTCTAACCCTGGAAGTAGTTTTAGATTACCTGGGAAGAGACAGAGGCCTTCTGCTCCTGGTGAACCTTGAAGCAGGTAGCTGAATCAGTTTAAGTCTAGCCTTGCTATTTCTCTTCAGTTTTCTCCTCTGTTTTAGGAATAAGCCTCAAGGCACCGTTGGGGTTCAGACCAATGAAGAGGCATTTTTAGGAACTTTGGACCACAGAGACACAGGAGGTCCCTGGCCTTGTATCATTTTCTCTGGGAGAGCAGAAAATAGGTTTCCCAGCTTCATCTTTGTGGGGGATTTACACTTGAGGCTAAGTATTACTGAGCTGGGACATCAACTGGACACCTCATACTGTTTGTAGAGAACCTGCCATGACGTAGGCATCTTGGAAGCCATTAGTGATATACAAATTGGTAAGCACAAGTTCAACCATAGAGGAGTGACCCATGGTCTGGCCAGAGAGCCGCAATGGGAACAAATACTTCTGCTGTACTATGATTTGTGCAATAGTCAGGGTGTCCGTGAGCATGGACTCCTCTCCGATGGTAAGTCAAGGAAGGTTTCAATGAGATACTATGTAAAAATGGTTCTTGAAGAGTAAGTAGGAGTTTCCTAAAGAGACACAACATATACAAACACACACATGTATGAAGAATATCTGTATTGGGGATTGATGAAATTTATTGCATAGATTATCTTACATGTAGTGGGGACAGTGTTAAAAGATGAGCCTGGAGAGGTAACAGAACCCAGATTGTGAAAGGCCTATGAGCCTTGAAGAATTTAGACTGTTTTTCAGGGAATAAGCTAGTTAGAAATATGAAACAGCCTGGTGGTGGTAGTACACACCTTTAATCCCAGCACTTGGGAGGCAAAGGCAGATGGATCTCAGTGAGTTCAAGGCCAGCCTTGTCTACAGAGCAAATTCCAGGACAACCAGGACTGTTACACAGAGAAACCCTGTCTTGGAGAAAAAAAAAAAAAAAAAAAACAGATTCCAATTTTTGGTGAGGGCTTATTTCTTGGTTTGTAGATAGATATCTTTTCATTGTATCCTCATGGCATAGTTGTGTGGGGGCACTGTCTCCTGTCTACAGAAATCAATCCCATTGAGTCATGGAGTCCCACTCTCCTTATCCCCCAGGGTGCCTGCCTTCAGATACCATCACTTGGGGTTAGGGTTTCAACACAGGAAGTAGAGAAACTATTTCAGTTTGTCACAAGCCCTAGGTCCTGGGAATCCTTCCCGGGTACTGGGCAGGGGATGGAAGAAGGTGGAGAAGCATAGTCACCTCTCAGTCTCCTTGGCCAGAGCTGCGTCCGTCCATTCTGCTCACGGGCATTTGCAACTGGCAGTTGCAAAGGACTGGGAGTGCGTGTTAGGCTGGCGTAATAGTCCCTTCCAAAGATAATTGCCTCCTTGGGATGGGGAGATGAACTGTTGGTGGACAACTGCCTGCCTCCACCATGGACAGAGTCTCAGTACAGCACCTCTATCAAACCCAGTAACCACAACCATGGTGGGAAGCCTGATGACAAGAGACCGGAGGAATTTCAGAAAGATGCTCTTGCAAGGTCTCCATTCACGCAGCACTCACAACTCACGGACAGCCTCTTTCCCTTGTGGAGAACTGGATGGTGTGAGGTCAGTCCTGGCTCTGGAGCCTGGCTATTACATCCCGAATGTTTTACCCTAAGCAGTTTACTTGACCTCCAAGCTTCGAGGTTCCCATCATCGGCAAGATGGAAAGATGCCGACAGCCAGGTCACCTTGTCATTTCGAGTGCTTACCAGGCTGGCCACGGAAAAGTAGCCAATAAATGCCCGAGAGAGTCATTGCTGTTATGTTGCTATTCAGAGGAAGGTAGGAGCCGCCCAGGTTCTTGCTTGGGTGCTTGAGATCTGCGTGGCTCCAGACACTCAGGTGCCCCAGCTTCAGTGGGGCTTCCATGAAGTGTCAATAACAATAAGTGCCTTGCTGGGCTGCTGAGAGGAGTGGAGCACTGCCAGAGAGCATGTGACCTGATGGGAACCCAGGAAGTGGCTGGGAGGGTGTCCAACTGTCACTTTCTGTGATGCTGTTGTCATTATCTTTATTGTTATCTCTGGGTCAAACCTAGTAGGTGCTTTGTAGATGTCACCTCGGCTCCTCGTATGCCTTCCATATGGTTTCTGGCCCTCTGCTGCATTTTCTTACTGGATTGTGTGCAGGGTCTGGGTCTGCTTATGGGGCTGAAGACAGTGATGCTTCAGAACTAAGATCTGGGGGGAGCAAGATGAGGGTCCGCCACTTGGGAGCTCTGGACCTCTGAATCTCAGTCTGTGGAACAGGACTGTCAACAGCAGGTACCTGTGAACACAGGCACCTGATAGGGCTGCAGAAAGCACAGCTGAGATGGGGCCTGTGGCATAGTACCCAGGGCTCGGCACATGTAAGTGTGTTCTGAGCATGGACCAAGGGTTGCTTGCCTTTCTTATGCTTGTCTGAGATATGGTGAAGGGGTAGGGTCAGAAGCTGAGAAGAATGGCAAGACCGAGCTGGGGAAGCCTGGGATGCCCGACAGAGTGGCTCTGAGTGGATCTTCCCCTCACCCCCCATCGCTCCCTCAAGATGCTCAACTGGGGTCTTGGTCTGAGGGCTCCTCCTGCAGACCTTTGGAGACAGAGCAAGGCCATGGGCGCTCTGTTGGGGCAGGGCTGCATCTCTGGACTCAGCTGTCTCCTGCTGGGGCTGTAGTGAAAGGGAAGGCCATTTGCAATTCAGATGGGGCAGATGGGAGGACATTGCAGGGAGGGGAGTGGGGGACACGCTTGAGTCAGCTGTCTCACTTCTCACAGACATCCTGACCCTAGAGCAGCCCTTCCCAGCCTGGTGCCTGGCCTCTCAGAGCACACTCTCTGTGCTTTCCATAAGGTGGGAGACACTATTGCTATCCCACTTTAAATGCGAGTGAGGCCCAGAGAGGCAAAGCTACTCATCCTAGGTTACATAGTAGCCAGGGCAGAGCTGCAGCACATACCAGGCCGCCTTGCTTCAGAGCCTACATTCTTATTCAAACTTCTCCCAAAGCCAGTACCTCCCACCTGTGCTGGGGAAGCCCCAAAGGATGCTGTGTGAAGCCTATTTGATGCCCTCTGCTCTCTTCCCAGCATCAGGACAGCTCTCATCCTTTTCCCAGTCCACAGAGTTGCTCTGGGGTCATCTTAAACAGAGAGGTCATGGGGCCCAGGCCCTTTCGATTTCCTTGGCCTCATGGGACCTCTGGGCTATCAGAGGGGACCCAGGTTTACATTAAATGGCCAGTCAGGGTTTTGTTGGGACTCACAAATAGATGACTTTGGACATTGGTTTACTGGGACAAGGATGAATCTGGGACCAAGCAGCTCAGATTGCTAGGATTGCTGGCTTTCTCCCCATGTTTACAAACAGGGGAAGTACCGCATGTAGAACCCTTCTGCACAGCCTCATGCCCTCTCCATCCACCACATGGCCAGCAAGGCAGGGGTCTAAGGCTCCTCCTTACAAATGGCTCATTTTAACAAGGCCCTCCCTGGTTAGTGCAGGCACGATGGATAGAGAGGCCCGTTTCCTTTCTCCAACCTCTTGGGCATCTTCCTTTCCTGTTCCTGGGAAGGGAATGGATGAGCCATGGTGAGAGCTCCTTCTTCTACAGTTACCTCTCTGTAGAACATACTGCTCAATTTTTTATCCTTTCATCCGGGTAGGAGGCAATGTTTTGGGTGACAGATAAAAAGCCAGTGACAATCCTGGGCCAATTAACTCTCCTCCATGATGAAGCTGGGCTTTGACCTTACTGGCTCTGTGATCTTGGAAAAATTATTTCCTCTCTTCCTCCATTGTCTCATCTGTGAAATGGGTGTCAGTCTTTCCTTGGCAGGATTAGTTTATGAATCCGGTCAGCTCCTGCCTGAGCTTTCATGTTAATAGCTGAAAGCTACTAGCTTCTTGGTTCGATAGTAGGGCAGGCCTCCTCCTTCTGTGACCTCTAACCCCTCCTTCTCCTCCCCCAATTCCTTCTCAACGGGAGGCTGTGAGTGCACCCCTCCTCAACGCGGCCCAGGGGGCCAGAGAAATTAGACCGAATCAAAGCAGAAAATGAGTTTTCATTCATCTTGGAATGATGCGAGAGGTTACGAGCAAGACAAATAGCAGCCTCCCCCTCTTCCTTCATCACTGTCACTGCAATTAATAGGCTGTGGCCTTCGTTATCCAGGCCTTGCTAAGGAGAGAGCAGCCCCAGGCGGGCGACACTAACGAGGGAGGGAGAGGAAGCAGGCCCACTCCCATGGTCCCACCAAGAGCCATCATGTGGCCATATGCTCACCTGGCCCTCACCCCTGGACCTGTTGGGGTGCAGAAAAGCTTAGGAGAAGCCACAACAGCACACGGGGAAACCAAGTGAGATCTATGTAAGAGGGGAACACTGGTCCTCTGAGAGTGCCCAGCCCGGCTATGGGTTGATAATCATAGCTGCCCAGTATTTCTGGAGTCCCAGTTATGAGGAACACTCAATTTCCTGTGACCTTGGCCTTTGTTCTCTGATTCCTTGGGGGAGAAAACTGACATTGAGAGAAGTATAGCTGATCGTCCAAATTTGAACAGGTTTGGAAGGGGAAGAGTCAGGATTTGAACCCAAACCCGCCTCAGACTCAAACTCTGATTCCCTCTCTGCTGCATTCTGTTGCCCAGTGATGAGGAACGAGGACTGGGGACCAGGTTCTGGTCTGTGAGTATGAAAAGAGCCAGCGAGAACAACTAACTCAATGTGAGTGAGTTTCTCACCATGACCGGGAACTGGGTACCTACTGCGAAGCCTCAGCCCGGAAGGAGTCCTATCAAGACCAAAGAGGAAGCTTTTCTTTTCCAAGCGTAAGAAGATACCAGAAAGTAGATTTTTGTTTGTTTTTTATTTTGTTTTGTTGTTTTTCGAGATAAAGTTTGTGTGCAGCTCTGTCTGTCCTGGAACTCACTCTGTGGACCAGGCTGGCCTCGAACTCACAGAGATCCACCTGCCTCTGCCTCTCCAGTGCTGGGATTAAAGGTGTGAGCCTCCGCTGCCTGGCTCAGAAAGGTTATTTGAAAAAGGAATCCATCTGTGGTGATGCACACCTATGATCCCAGTGCTTAAGAGGCTATGGCAGGAAGATTGCAAATTCGAGGCCAGCTTGGATACCCATGTGTGTGTATATACATATATACTTACATCTCTCTAGATATATGATTTTTTAAAAATGAATTCCTTTAAAGGGTTACTCAATGCCTAGGTGGTTCGGCTCATTGAGTATTTGCTCAATCAATGCATACTGTATTACTTGTCTATTACTGTGTGACAGATTAGCCTAAAAGTTAGTAGTTTAAAACAACAATAAACATTTACTATCCCTCATGGTTTCCATAAGTTAAGAACACAGGAAGGACTGGGTTAGGTGGTTCGGACTCAGGGTCTCTCAGGACATTACTGTTGTGTCTCTCTGGGTGTCTACTTCCCAGATGTACTTTCCCACTTGACATGTTAATAGGGTATGCTGTGTGCTGGGATGGGGAGAAGTATGGAGGGGAGGGTTGCTCTCATTTCTTGTGGTGTTCTCCACAGGAAGGTTCACACCATAGTAGCCAGCTCTCCCAGAGAGCTGGTGACCCGAGAGCAGGGCAGAAGCCACATGCCCTTTTTGTTGTTTTTTCGAGACAGGGTTTCTCTGTGTAGCTTTTGGAGCCTGTTCTGGAACTCACTCTGTAGACCAGGCTGGCCTCGAACTCACAGAGATCCTCCTGCCTCTGCCTCCCAAGTGCTGGGATTAAAGGCGTGTGCCACCAACGCCTAGTTCTACATGCCCTTTTATGCACTTGCCTCAGAGAACACAAGTCACCTCTTCTATACTTCATTGGTCCCAGAGACCACCTGATTCTGTGTGGAAGGGGACTAAAACAAAGCCACGAGTACCAGCAAATGAGAGTCTTTGGAGAGTGGCTGCCATCGATCCTAAAATCAGAACAGCTTCTATAGAGGCTAAAAGGGTTCCTTGAGTTTGAAAAGCAAGCAAACCAAACAACAAAACCTAATAGAATCTGTAAGATTGGGTTGGGGACATTACTCAATTGGTAGAGTGCTTGCCCAGCACACACAAAGCCCTAGGTTCTCTTCCCAGGGATGAGTCAAACCCCAGCACTCAGGGAAGGAAGGTGAGAGAATCAGAAGTTCAAGGTCATTGTTGACTCCATATTGAATTTGAGCCCAGCTTGAGATACATGTGAACCCTGCCTCAATAAATAAAATAATACATCTATAGTACTAAAAATCAGAATAAGCTTTACCTTCAGAAGAGGGGAGAACTGGAAAGGGCCAGAAGGAGGCTTCTGGAAGGCTGGGGATGTTTATCCCTCCATCAGGATGCTGGCTGTATGAGCACGTTAACTATGAAAAATCACCGAGTGTGGTGTGTGCACGCTTCAGTATGCACAGAATACTGCCATAAAAAATGTTCAAAGGCTCTTCATACTTGAGAGGGTTGAGAGCCACCTGTGAAGCTCTACTCTCATTTTATGGGGGGAAGGGGGGTGCTAAAGAGGGAAGGTGATTTGCTCAGAATTGGGTCCTAGGGAACAGGTCCTTGCAGACACTGTGGTCTCAGCCTGCAGCTCCTCTTACGCTGGCATTGCCCCTCCTCTACCCCAGCTCTCTCCCAGTCACTCTCTGACTGAGGAGAGATGGCTGGCTGGGCCAGGGTAGAACATGTCTCCCAGCATGTACTCTTGTGGGATCTATTGAATAACAGGGCCAAGCTTGGGAAAGGGTCCTGTGCTGAGGTGGGGAGGGGATGCATGTAGTTGGGGGCATTCTTTTCCTGGACACCTCTGTCAGAAGACGGCCTCACCCTCAGGTAGCCAAGTCCATACCTGTTAACTAGATTTCTAGGACTTTCAGGCAGTGATCCATCCCCATGTAGCCTTGTGTCTCTTATATTCGAGCCCTGAGTACTGGTTTTAGACCCTGAAGATAGACAAAGATGGGAAAGGCAAAAGTCTGTGTCCTTGGGGAGAAACAGCTCTAGTAAAAATAGATGTGACAGAGGTTGTGAGTGCATAGCAGGCCACTGCAGATGTAGAATGGTGGCAAGAAGGTATACTGGGACGGCAGCATTTGAGCAATGACTCAAAAGTAGGAAGGTGGACCTGGCGTTACTCAGGGGACAGAGCACGTGGGCTCTCTGGGCATAGCAAGAGGTCAGTGAGCTGGAGACAGGTGGGTACAGTGAGGCCCGGTCTAGAAGCTTTATCCTGCTGTTTTCGCACTGGGAGACCCAAGGGTATGATCAGGTAATGTCGCCTGTGAGGCTTAAACTCAAGCATGCCTTTATTGACAGGAAGGTTGAGCAAGACAGCCAGCCACCCGTGCTCCACCTGCCTCTACTGGAACATAAACTTCAGGGAGAAAAGAGAGAGTTCATCCGATTTACAGTTAAATCTCAAGGCCCTCCATATAGTGTGTCCTCTGCTCAAGCCCTCCATATAGTGGCTTTGATAAGCAGTGCTGAGCCCTTAGGTGACACACATCCAGAAGGGGAAATGAAGGAAGCTTGGGGAAGAAAGCAGACTCAGGGAATAGGCAGGGAGGGCTTTCTAGAGGAGGTAACATTTGACATATCAATGGGAAGGTTATGGACACACAACGGTCCCAGGCAGAGGGCACAATGATGTGTGCAAGAGACCAGGGGCTGGGGAGCGCTAACAGTTTTGAAGGATTTCACTGTGGCTCTAATGGAGCATTAGAAGAGATACAGAGGTAGTATGGGGTGGGTTCGAGTGTCAGGAGGGGCTGAGCTGGGAGGAAGTGTCTAAGATCAATAAGAAGAGCCGGGTGGTAGCTGTGTATATAGCATGGTACCCAACACATAAAAGCGGAGTGAGGGAGGGAGGAAAACTGAAGGAGGGAAATAACCCTGCAGCCAGCAGCCAGCTGGCCCCACCTTGTTTTCAAGTAGCCTTAAGCTCCAGCAGGATCCATGGAAATCTGGGCCCCAAAGCAGCTTTTTCAGCCTCTAAGGATAGAGTCAGTCCTGTTCCTTCAGCACCTGCTGTTGGGGCAGAGCAGCACAGGCAGCCCCAGCTCTCAGCAGTGGACACAATGTTCTGGTTCAGTGGAAGGACCTTAGAGGCACAGACAAGGACACAGCAGTAAAGGATGATGTGGCCGAACCCCCTGGTTCCGTGGTGAGCAGACCCCAGGTGTGTGATCGGGAGCAGTTAAATTTCATCATTACCCTTTCTCCAATGGTGTTTTTTATAGTCTTTTTTACTACTGGCACTAAAGGTTCTGGACTCATCGTGGCGGAGTGGAGGACATCACTCGTCGGGCTGACTGCTCTGTGATATAAAAAAATGACAAGTCCTGGCTTAATCTTTCTGATAACTGTGTTCTATGCCCCCATCCATCTCCACCAAGGGGTCTGGGCGAAGCTGGAGACAAGAGCATCTCAGCATTTAAGAATGAAAAATTAAGTGGCCTTTTTAAGCACAGCGTGGAGCCCCATGGCTTGGTGCTGTTCTACAGATGGGCGCCTACCTCCTGGGTGAGGGAAGAAGGGAGGGGGAGCAGGTCAAGTCAGGCAAGGACTGCTTCCTGCCCTGACCGTGGGGGAGGTGGACAGAGTTGTTCCACATGGTGTCACAGGAGTGTCAATATGAGTGTCTACTTGAAAATGTGCACAAGTTTTATGTTCCTCTAAATAAGCTTTCCTGTGCCTCTGAGCGTCTGTCCCCAGGCTGAGAGACTAGGAACAACCTTACACTGCAAATCAAAGGCCTAGGTTTGGGTCAATGAGATGGCTCAGTGGGTAAAGATGCTTGATGCCAAACCTGATGGCCTGAATTCAATCCCTGGGGCTCCTATGACGGAAGGAAAGAACTGACTCCTGTAAGTTGTCTTCTGACCTCCCTACACATGTTACACACACACACACACACACACACACACACACACACACACACACACACACGAATGAGTAAATGTGATAAAAATAAATAAGTGGCCTGGGTTTTGTTATTATTGCTGCTTTAATTAGCAATGAAGTCTTTTGGCAAGTCATTGCCCTTCTCTGGGCCCCAGCATTCACTAGCTGCTGGATTTTGGGAATGTTTCATCTCTATACTTGGCCTCCATTTCTCCATCTGTCTTATGGGACTGTTGCTCTAGATGACCAAGGATGTAAAGAATTGGGAGCTGGTGAGCCAGAAAAACAGCCATCCCAACCTTGGCTCAAAAGACAGCTTCCAGGAGTGGCTCAAATGTCCTTGGGCCTGGGAGGGCAGACGCTGGCCTTCTCAAGCCCCAGGAACATCTAGATATGGGGACAGACTTTTGGGCTAAGGTAAACAGGGTTCAGAGCTTTCGTGTCTAAACTCTACTTGTATCTACCTAACTATGGCTTTGATCTTGAGATTCTGTTGCCTTGCCTGGAAAACGGAAGCAAAGGCAGCATTAGATCAAATAGGCAGAGAGTACTCAGTAAGTACTAGTTATTATCAGTGTACCTGAGGAAGATGGAACAGATACACAGAGGCACACACACACACACACACACACACACACACACACACACACACACACACACACACACACATTTGAATGGAATTTGCCTGTCTGCCACTTCCTAATCCCATCTCTGTTGCCTTCAAGTCCTCCCTGTAGAACTGCAGCAAAGGAGACAAATGGCCGCCTGGCTTTTGATGCAAGATGCAAATGAGAGAGGGAGGGGAAGTCGAGTTGGCAGGCCCTGATTACCAGAGGACTTGTTTGTTCCTGAAGGGGCCAAACATTTGTTGCAAACAACAGCCACAGCAACAAAACCTTGTGAAAGTCTCAGCTCCCCCCCCCACCCCCCAATCCCTTTATCACTAGTGCCTGTGGTTTGGAGAACAAGATGCCAAGCTGATAGGACACTGGTTATCTGGGGCAGGTGGTGTTTATCTGTGACGTTTCCCCAGGCCAGGTCTCCACTGGCCTGTGTGTTATCTGGACCCAGGAGGAGGGCCCACACTTGGGTTCCCGCCCACATTGGGCAGAGTCATGGGGGAAGGCGCTTCAGATGGCAAAAGAGCTGGGCAACAGACTCTTGTATACACAGAAGATCGGAAGCTAAGAACTACCTGGTTTAAGAAAACAGATTGTTCCTATGGCAGTGTGTGTGGCTCTGGAAACCCTTGCCAAGGGGTAAACAGTGGGGCCAAAGTGTTCACTCTGTTTTACAGATGCTGTGACCTAGACATGTTGTGTCACTTGTCCGAAGGTGCCATGACCAGTAAACCATTCCAAGACTGCAACTGTGGTCTCCTGTCTCCAAAACACTGACTATGAGATAAGTCCTATGATGGTGGCTGAGAATGCCCTAATCCCTGAAAAGAAGGGACACTTTAGTATTTTCAGGAAGAGTCCATTTACCCTGGGGAACAGAGCACTCTCTCTCTCTCTCTCTCTCTCTCTCTCTCTCTCTCTCTCTCCCCAACTCCCCCCCATCCCCCTCTTATGGGTGCAGAGTCTCAAGGAGCCTCCTCTTTGGTTAGCCTCCAAGTCAGACCTTGACCTGTTGAAGATGACCTTGACCTTTTAAATCCTCCTGCTTCTACCTCTCAAGTGCTGGGATTGTTGACCTGTGTCATGTTTGGTTTATGTAGCCCTAAGAATCAAAGTCAGGGCAAGCTTTTACAAGTCCCACCATATTATATCCTCAGTGCCAGTGTGTGTGATATATGTGAGCACAGGTTTGTAAATGCTATGGTGTGTATATGGAAGTCACAGGATAACCACAGGTGTGGTTCCTTGAGTCCCACCTTTTCTGAGGATCATTTTTTGGTTGTTCATTGCTCCATGTGCCAGGCTGTTTGGCCTTTGAGCTTCTGCAGATTCTGTCTCTGGCTCCCATCTTGCCATAGGAACACTGGTTCCTGTGAGAAGCCCATCTTTACAAGGATTCTGGGGGCTCAAATTTAAGTCCTTACTCTTGCACAGCAACTGCTTTCTAGACCTGCTTTCTCTCAGGCACAGTCACCTAAAGGCATAGCTGGGACTTTGAACCCTGGCTTCCTGGCTCCCAGCAGCCCTGTCCCTCTGCATCTCCAAGCTCCCCAATGAAGAGGGCTTTCCCTGGCCTCTAACTTGTGGAGGCCATCGCCATCTGTGCCACTCACGTGGTCCTTAATCATTCACTGCCCTTGTAAACAGCCTTCGGTCAAAAGCAATCAAGTTCCGCCTTGGACACATCAGACTTTGTGTGGCTGCTGTTTGCACACATGGCCCACCTCCCCTGCTGACTGGAAGGGCCTGGAGGGCAAGAGTCAGGTGTCTGCAGAGCTCTGTCCTCCCTCCACTGCTCACATGCTGGGAGTGTTTGGTGAATGAGTTCACAAACTTGGACTTGGTGCTTATAACACTAGCCAGGGGAGAGCATGGGGGTACAGGGAAAGGGAAAACTGAAGGAGCTGGCTCCTTACACTGTATAGGAACAAAGTCAAATCCAGACTCTTATCCAGCCTCATGGCTCAACCCTGCTTATGCTCTGATATCTGTATGTTGGCAACTGCCATAGTGAAGCCAGATACCATACCCTCCTCCTTGTTGTTCCTACTTTCTCCCCACACCAACTCTTAGGTGCCTCTGAATGGTCCTGAGTACTCTGAGTCAAGCAACCACCATCTTGGGGGTTAAGATGCACCCCCTGGGTGAGAGGGTTATCCTGACTAGGCTTGTTGACTGCTGCTTACTCCTCTTCATAGAGGCATGAGGAGGATCATGAGACCCTCTCTCACCTGCTTGTCCAGATGCTCCAGATCACCTGTTGTATGCAATTCTTCCTTAATTGCACAAGGCCTCCGAGATGGGCTAGGGACAGACTAGGGAGGGGGCTCCACCTATGTGGCTACAGGAAAGCTGTCATCCCTGCTGGGTAAAGACTTTCCAGGCACCACTTGTTGGTGGAAAAGGGCACCCACACCTCTTTAAATAACCCCTCATCTTTGATCTATAAGGAAGCCCAATAAAGTCATTGGTTCCCCAGAGTAAACTTTGGTGGAATCCTGCATCTATTGTCACTGGGGCCTTAAAAGAAGGGGTAGACATTGCTTACATCTCCCCCTGGGAAGGAATTTCATACCTGCCAGGACATCAGCCTCTTAGCCTCCAATCTCCTTTCTAGCTGCAATGAGAGGGATCTTGGGATGTATGTGTGCACAGGTGTGAGGTGACCAGACGACAACCTTAGTGCTATTTCTCAGTCACCATCCACCTTGCTTTCTAGGACAGCATTTCTCATTGGCCAAGGATTTGCCAATTAGGCTAGACTAACTGATTGGCAAGCCTCATGGACCTGCCCGTTTCTATCTCCCTAACACTGGGATTGTGCATGCCACCATGCCCAGCTTTCCCCCCATGGGCTCTAGGGATCAAACTCAGGTCTTTGTGCTTGCCAGGTAAATACTTTGCCAAGCTGAGCCATCCTTCAGTCACAGAGGCATCTTAAGATGCAAACTGGAGCTTGATCCCACCTTGCCTATGCTTTTGCAGGCCTCTCAGGGTCTCCAGGATAGAATTTAGGTGTCTTAGTTTCCCTAGGAGGAGGCTCTGGTCCATCTCTTAGCCTTACCTCTATATTCCTGGACACACTGACCGCTGAGATCTTCTGAACACTCCCCTCCCCTGCCATAGGTCTTTGCATGGGCACGTGCCATTAATGGTTCCTTTCACTGCTATCTCCTCATCCTCTAGTCCATAGTTAAGTGGCTTTTCCTTTGGGAAAGTCCCCTTGATTCCTATGGAGCTAGGAACCCACTTGTGCAGCAAGCTTTGGCACATGTCAGCTACAGCCCTGAAATCACGAGCAGGGAGTTTTCTGGGGATCCATGTTCTGTATGCCTTCCCCACTAGACTCCAAACTCCACAAAGTGAGGAGACCATTCCTGTGTCCTGATTTGGTTCCCAGAGATTGTTTAAGAGGAACAAGTTCTCAACACCATTTCCTCTTCTATTCTCCCTCTGTCCTCTTAAAGAGACCGAGGCAACTTGGGATCAACAGTCATGGAACTCAGCCCTACCTCTAGCTTTTCTGGGCTGTGCCATCATTTTCCCAGAGCCTGTGGCTACCCTGCCTGTTCCCCTGCCCCCCAACCCCTCATCCTCTACCATACTGTAGCTCATTTACAAGCCCTCAGAAACTCTAGCGTCACTTTACACAAGGTCTGGTGGAACTCAGGTATGACTGCTTCTATATTTGTGCCAGAAGCCTCCTGGGGGTGACCAGGAGCTCCAGGGCTGGCTGAGTGCTTCATCCCACCAGCCCCTCCTGGAAGCCTCACCATCCTCCCATCAGCCCTAGAGGACAGCTGCCTGGGCCCTGGCTTCTCAGTCCCCTCTGACTTTGACTCTAACAGAGGTCATGAGACTGTGCATTCCAGGGTGTGTATCCAGCTGTTGCTTGCCATGGCTGGCTGCATTGGCCTCAACAGTTCCAGGGAGGATGGGAGGGTGGGAGAGTGGGATCTGCACTCCCATCGTTTACACACACACACACACACACACACACACACACACACACACACACACACACACGGTTCACTCTTCTAGCTCCCTCACACTCACCCATGAGCCCACCTACATGCCCATTTCATTCAAAGCAGATTATTAGAAGATAAATAGGTATGACTGGGGACATCTATGGCCAGGGACAGGGTGTATTTATTCAGTCTCAGGCCTAGCCTGACAGTGTCCCTTCCTCCATGGGAGTCATGCACCCTGGTCCTTCGGGCTAACTTTGCTTTGGGCATGCATTGTCTTCTTTCTAGGGCCTCGATGTTCCCTCCTAAATAGTGGGACACAGGCTCTTCAGAAAGGCTCGCCTCTTATACTTACCTACACAGGTCCAGAGGTGTATGCCCACTTTCCAGAAACCCCCAGGCATTGTGTGTGTGTGGGTTCTCATTGGATGTTCAGAGCCCTGCTTGGGGGAAGGGTATATCAAACTCCCTGAATGGGCAGGGGAGGGGACTGGAGGGAGAAGGCTGTGGAGCAGAGGAGAAGGAAGGGGAGCACAGACCACCATCACTGCTGCAACATAGAGGACCTTTCTTTAGGGTTGGGGACCTCATAGCTGGGCTGAGGTACAGGCAGGGTTCTAAAGAAAGGTTTCTCACATGGCCATCAAGCCAATACACATTTGCAGAGTGCCAGCTATAGGCTGGGGAAGAGGCCAGTCTGTGCCTGTCATCAAGAGTCCAGACTAAAAATGGAAGAACTTCCAGTAGTAAGGGAGGAAGTCTGAGGACAGTGCGTGCCTACCGAGGGGGGCTGATTTCTGTGTTCTGTGATTTGCAGGCACTGATTCTGTTTGTCTGGTTTTGCAGGATGGAACCTAGGGCCTCAGATGTGTTCTGCAAACTCTACCACTGAGCTACATCCTCAACCCAAGGCGCCAACTCCATGTTTAATCCTCATAGTGCCCCTGTGTGACCTACACTGCCGCATCGCTCCCATCTGTGAGTAAGGAATGGTACAGAGGGGTGAAGTTACTTGCCCAAGAGCAGTAGGGAGGTTTCCAGAAGAACCTGAAGTCAATTCTATAGAGACTCTTCCTCCCCTTGAAGAGTCTGCTCCCAATACTCTCACAGATGAGGAAGTGTAGTAGAAGGGTTTTGCCAAAATGCTTCCTACAGTTCATTCTGGGTGATACTTGACTAGCAGACCCTGCACAAATGCCCCGAGGCCCTTGGGACCGAGGCATGCTCCTGCATCAGTGGACCTTCAGGAGGGGTGAGCTTTCTGTGTGAGGCTCCCTGGTTCAAACCAATAGGACATTTCTTCTGGGTTTGAGTACACTCATATTGGTCATGTCTTACATGCATCAGCTAGCCAGCTCCCAAGAGCCCTGTGGGCCATACCTACCTGGCCCCAGGCATCCTGTTCCCATCTGTCCCAAGACCCCTGTGCCCAGCTCCTGAAGCCTGGCTTAACCTTCCCTACCCTGCCCCCATACCCTAGCCTCTACTGGGGCCATCTGGTAGGTGGCAAGGTGCCCACCCCCAGGGTGTGGCTACAAGGGGCCAAGAAAGGAGCAGCTGGGAGGCTGGGCTGGCCTCACAAGCAGCAGCCCAGCCTGAGATCCCATCTGGGGAGCTGCAGCAGGTCACCGCTCCTTCTTCTCTGTTCTCAGAGAAATAGTGCAAGGGTCTCCCACACTCAGCAGGCCATGATAGAGCAAGGGTCTCCCACACTCTGCCAGCCATGCTGGCTGATCTTGAGACTCCAGGAAGCAGCTCCAATTTTTTGCCATTGGGAATTGCCATTTCTGGAGACTCAACATACCCCACAAGTACTCCAGGGATAAATAACGGTTTTCCAGATATTCACAACCAGAGAGCTTATCTCCCCCACACTGCTATCATTGGCTTAGCAGTGACAGTTAATCTGCCTCCTCTTTTCTTATGGTGCTACAGATGGAACCCAGGACCTTATATATACCGGGCAAGCCCTCTACCACAGACACAACCCTAGCCCTTGCTTTGTGAGACAGAATCTTCCTGAGTAGCCCAGGCTGGCCTCAATCCTTCTGCCTCAGCCTCCCGTGCTGAGATAACAGGCCTATGCCACCATGGTAGTGACAGCACACAAGTCTGAACCATATCCTATATGCCAGACACCGATCTAATCATTTGCATCAGTTAACTTACTTAATCTTTACACAGCTCTATATGGTTGGTACAATTACACTCATTTCACAGTTGGGGAAACTGAGTCACACAGTACTTAGGTAATTTTCCCAGAGTCACACAGCTGCTAAGAGACAAAGGACCTACACAGTCCAAGTTTAAGAAGCCTGATTTTGGACTTCTAGACATTATTCACAAACGTTACATAAATTTGTTGATATAACCCTTACAATGTTGTTATTTCATCCCTCTTACACAAATGAGGAACTGAGACAGGCCAGGTACTTGCCTAAAGTCACACAGCTAAGAAGATGTGGTGGGATTTGAACACAGGCAGATTGACTAGTAACAGGTTCCTAAAGGTCACGGGTGAACGGCTCAGAAAAGTTCTGTGAAACCAGATGGAGGTGGTCCCATTCCTGTTTTCTGCAGTCCAACAACCTTTCACTTCCCATCATCCAACCGTGCAGAGGGGCACAGCAAAGGAGACAGGATGGGCAGAGGGAGGAGTGAGCATTTGTGAGCCAGGCAGCCCGGGCGCAGGCAGAGTGTGCACATACTCAAGACATCTCTTCTGTGGCCAATTAAACAAATTGCAGCAAAACAGCATTTTATTAGTATTTGCCCACAGCAGTCTGGGCCTGCGATAAATTTCCCCCAGGCTGCAGCAAGGCAGAGGCTGGTGGAGGGGTGTGCGCATGAGCGGAGACACCGGGGCTACTGGAGGGGGTGTGGAGAGCAGGGTGTGGGAGAGAGAGTCGCATGTTAAGCAGCAGAGGTTAGGCGGAGAAACATCAGGAAGGGCCCTGGGGGCTGTTGGGTATCAGAGTGGCTGTCTTCCCAAACAAGCGCTCCGCTTCATCATAAACACAGTGAGTTATGAGGCGGTCTGTACTGCACCAGCAGCGGTACCCATGCGGCCAGTCTCAGGGAAGCTGGGGTAGGCAGAAGGGGCAGCAGAGGGGGCGACAGGAAGCCAGGGCCTGGCTGTGGACATCCCCACCCCCATCCCCAGCTCCAGGTCCCCTCCCCTCACTATCGGATACCTAGGTCACTGAAGTGGACTCCTGATTGGTCTCTTCTCCTCCAATCTCTTCTCAGTCATTTGAATATTTATTAAATGCCTGCTGTTTGCCAAGTCTTGGCAAGCATTCTGTAAAGCATGCTATAATTCTATTTGTTAAAAACTACTTAATGTTTCCAGGTTCAAACCAGGCCTTAGGTGGTGGTGAGACCCTCTGTAGACCAGCTTCTGTTGTCTCTTGACTTTTCTTTTGGCAGAGTCTCATGTAGTCCAATCTGGCCTCAAACTTACTATGTGGCTAAAATGACCTTGAACCTGGGATCCTCTTGGTTCCACATCCCAAGGCTTGGCTTACAGCCAGTTTATGGAGTGGTAAGGATCAAACCCAGCACTTCCTGCATGCTCCTGCAAACACTCTACCAACCTAGCCACACCTCCTTTGCTAGAGTTTCCTCTAGTCCCTCCCTTTCACCCCCTTGACCATCCATGATCTTCTTTACGGCAGCTCATGTGTCTTCAGGGTCTAAGGGCTTTGTGCATATTAACTCATGATTCTGATCCCAGCCCTCTGGGCTTGGTACTATCATCTTATTGGCGTGAGCTAAGTACCACTGTGGCAGAAAGCACTTCCCATCTCAGTAAAGATAGACAGCCAAATCTATCTTGGTAAGTATAGCCAGGGTGCACTAGTTAGGACTCAGATGATCAAATTTGGTTGGATGGTACACTGTTCCAGAAAGAAAAGAGTAACCCAGAGGCCCTCACACTGGCCACTGAGTGTCCAGGCTCAGACATTGCACCTCTGTTCACAGCTCAAGGACTAATCCCATGGGCCTATCCAACCCCAAGGAAGGGGCCAGAAAATGTTTTTGTGTCCTGCTTGGAATAGGATATATCCCAGAATTGAGCAATAGCACTAATGACTACTGCGACTATCATTAGGCCCTGCTACCAGATGAGATAACGGAAGCCCAGAGACATTAAGCAAACTGGCCAAAGCCACACAGCTAGAAAGTAGTCCTGGCATGGAAACCTGGCACAGGGCCTCCCTGTCTCGCTCCCCTCACCTCACCCTCCTTTGCTCATACTTGCTGAGAATTCCCTCTGACCACTTCTTGGTTTGGCAAACTCTTATTTGTCTAGCAAGACCCTGCTGAGTTCTTCCCTTCTCAGTCTGTCTGCAGGGAAAGGAGATTGTTTCTGTTTCTGCAGCTGCCCAGTGCCCATATCACCAATAAGGTCATTCATGGCCCTGTTGTAATCAGCATTTGTGCTCTGATGAGTTTCTCAGGGACAGAACCTGTTTTGTCTCTGCATCATGGAGCCTGGCATTAACATTGAATGAGGTTGGGACTGCCTGGCAGGAGTCAGGGCAGCAGACACTATGGCCTCCCTATAGAATGAGGTCATATACCCTGACTCTCTGGAAGTCCCTGGTCCTTGGCTCTGGTTCTCCTGAGACTTTAAGGAGTCTGACATGAGATGAGACAAGCTGAGCTTCAAAGACAGGCCTGAAGAGGCCATCGCCCCCTCCAACATCCAGAGCTGTCTCAAAGGCACCCAATCCTGGGACCTGCCTGTGGCCAGCTCTCCTGGCTGGAATCCAGCCTGGTGGGCTGTTCCACTTGAGAGCGCTCAGACACAAAGCTCTCCCTCCCCTCCCCCAGCCTCCCTGCCACCCCCTGCATAGGCTCAGCTGCATTGCCTCCCCTCCCTCAGGTCTCCAGGCCCACAGAGGCTTGACTTATCAGAAGCTCCTTGTCCTGTGAGCAGGAACATCCATCCCTGGGTCTCAGGAGTTGGATACCCACCCTTAAACCAACACCCCACCTCCTACCATCATGCCTACCTTCTGCGATCACCCATACCTCCATCACCCCCGGAGTAGGGGACAATGTGCCTCCCTTACTGGCCACCACCTGTGGGGCCACACTCAGGCCCCTTGCTCTTCACCTATTGGATGTGCCAACATTCTCTTCTTCAATCCCTCCCTCCCTGACTCTCCAACTTTACATTTCTTTTCTTTCTTTCTTCCCCTTGGGACAGTTTCTCTGTGTAGTCCTGACTGTCCTGGAACTTGCTCTGTAGACCAGGCTGGCCTCAACTCAGAAATCCGCCTGCCTCTGCCTCCCAAGTGCTGGGATTAAAAGAATGTGCCAGTTCTCCCACAGCTACACCTTCAGGGCCAGCTCTACTGTGTTGCCCAGACATGGCACAGGGGCCACTCTCCCGAGTGCTATAGCTGATGAGGGGCTGGAACAGCTCCCCTGCTCTTATGACCTCAGGGCCAGCTCTCTCATCGGAGACATGACATGACAGATGAGTAATGGGAACAGCTCTCCCATCTGCTTCAGGTGTTGGCGGGTGGCCTTCTACCATTCTTATATTTAAATGTTTTCAACTGATACCATTTTTCCCCCCCAAAGAAGTTATGATAAGAAGAAGGTTGGAAGGGAGAGGAGCGGCCTCCCTCCTCCCTGTTAGGCCCACACTCTATCATGGGTGGGTTGTTGGCTCTCAAGCAGTAGGCCAGGAAAGACAGGTATGGATAGTGTGGGTAGATGCAGAGGTGAGGGGCCAGTGCCTTTGGCAGGGAGAGCAGGACTTGGGTCTCAGGCTAGCTTGGGCAGTACTAGGGGCTAAGGGAATAGGATCAAATGCTCTTCCCTTTAAGGAACGCTCTGGGGAGTGTGGAGCAGGCTCATCATGGACCGTGTGGCAGAGGGGTATGTGTCTGGAAAATCTTGCCCACATGTATCCTTTAGTATAGTCCATGGAGAGTGGATCAGGGGAGGCCCTTTCAATGGCTAGAGGAGCGTGACTTTATAAATATGTACACACCCACTGGGTGTGAGACGCACTTTTACATTACTAACACACCTGTCAGCACAGCTCACAGATGTCTCTCATTCCCATTTTAAAGATGGAAATCTAGAGCTTCAGAGGACTGATTCACTGGAAATCACCATATCTTCTGATCACAAAAGGTGGTGGTTTTTCCTATGGTGCCAGTTTATTGAAGCATTCTGGGTTGGAGGGAAAAAAGCCAACCTGACACAGATCCCAGGACCCTGTCTCTCCCAAACAGCTTTGGCTGCACAGCAAGGAGAGAATGCGGACTCACCAAGCTGGTGGCCCTGCTGTAGAACCTCAGCTCCCATGTGTCCTCTGTAACACTGCTGACTCACAGCCTTGGGCACCGGGAAGCCTACATGGTACTTTTCTGGATCTCTTGTGATGCTTCAAGTATATAGTCCTGCAGTGGGAGAGGATGAGTAAGGATCTTCAAGCTAAGGGAATGAAAGAACAGAGAAGTGAGGCAATTGGCCTAAGGTCACACAGCACACCAAGGCCCTTCTTCACTTGCCTCTATCTGCCTCTTAGCTCCCTTCCCATTTCTCTTTCCTGGGGCTAGAGCTGGCTGTTTCTGAACATCAGACTCTTGTTTTCCTTCCTCTTAAGTAGCTGGGCCTTTGTAGGATATCTGACCTTTTCCTAGAGAGTCCCCAGAGGTCTGTAGCTCCAGCCTTGGCCAGAGAGCAATTGAGTGAAGGAGTAGCAGGCTCCTGGGAAGACAGGGCAGGGCGAGTCCTTTCAGTGAGGACCCTAATCTCATATCCTCCTGTCTGAGAGCCCCCACCTTGCATGGACACCTGCTGGCCTGTGTTAGGAGGGGGGTGGGGTGGGGGTGGGAGTGAGGGTGGGGTGGATGGCTGGGGAAGGACTGGGGGGGGGTGTCTTCCACAGTGCAGGTGCTGGCTGGGGAGAGTGACAGTAGCAGGCCCCAGCAGTGACACTGAAGATAACAGCTCCTGACAGATGAAGACACAGCCTGGGCAAAAGCTACATCCTATTTGGCTTTTAATTTGGAGCCCCAGGAGTGAATTGGGAAGCTCCTGCTCTCATCCCCATGTGCAAAGTGGATCTGACTCTCAGGAAATGACCTGAAGTGAAACCACATTACTTATCAGGTGTCTCTCGGATCAGGGAGTCCAGCTCCCTCCCAGTTGGTGAAGGGATCAGGGCTTCGCTTGTGTCCCCTCTCACTACATGCCTCCATCTAATAGAAAGAAGCCAGTGTGGCCTGGTCTCCTGGCCCTTGGGGGGGGGCGTGTGGAGGCCGAGGGCAGCACTCAGCTGATGCTTGGAACAAGACAACCACTATTCATTGCACCCAAAGCAGGAATCTGCAAGTGACAGGGTACTGACTGATTTCTTCTTTCAGCCCTGTTTCTTGGCCTGGCCACAAACAAGCAATGACTTTTTTAAAAGGTGGGTAAAAACAACAACAACAACAAAAACCCAGTAGAAATGTGAGAAGCCAGTGTGAAAATGGCACAACACTCAGACATCAACACCCATAAGTATTAATGACCTGCTCCTGGGACACAGTCTCAGCCGTTCACTCAGGGGGCCCCTCTCAGGGCTACTTCTGAGATTTCACTGTGGGACTGAGAGATAGAGGGAAACCGTGTGGTCTGCTAAGTCTGAAATATTTGCAACTGGACCCTGCATAGATAAAGCTTACTGACCCTGAACTCCATGCTCACATTCCCCCATTTGGAAGTGTTTTGAAAAGAAACAAACAAACAAACAAACAAAAAGCCAACCAGTGGGTGCTAGAGGGATGGCTCAGTAGTTAAAAACACTTGCTGTTCTTGCAGAGGACCCAGGTTTGGTTCTTAGTTCCCACAAGGAGGCTCATAACCATTGGTAACTCCAGTTCTATGGCGTCTGATGCCTCTCTTCAGACCTCCATATTCTTATATGCATGCAGGCAAAGCATTTGTGCATGTACAGTAAAAATAAATAAGTGTAAAAATAACTGAAGCATTGGGTTGAGAGCCAGGCATAGAGGTTCAGAAGGACGAGGCAGGAATATCTCGAGTTTGAGGTTACCTACTAATTAATTAAAATACAAAATAAAGCATGGGGGGGGGCTGGGAAGAGGGCTCAGTTGTTAAGAGCACTTTTTTTTTTTTTTTTTTTTTTTTTTTTTTTTTTTTTGGACAGGGTTTCTCTGTGGCTTTGGAGGCTGTCCTGGAACTAGCTCTTGTAGACCAAGCCGGTCTCAAACTCACAGAGATCCACCTGCCTCTGCCTCCTGAGTGCTGGGATTAAAGGCGAGCACCACCACCACCCGGCCTAAAAGCACTTCTTATATGGCTGGAAGAATAGCTCAACAGTGCTGGCTGCTCTTCCAGAGGACCCAGGTTCTATTCCAAGCACCCACATGGTCGTTCATAACTGTCTGCCACTTCAGTTCCAGAGGATTTATCTGATGCCCTCTTTGGCCTCTGTGGACAAACATATACTCAGGCATGCATACATACACGTAGAGTAAATTTTTTTTTTTTTTAAATAGAGCACTTCTTGTTCTTACAGAGAGCCTGGGTTCAAATCCCAACACCCATATGTCTCTCAAAACTGTCCATAGCTCCAGTTCAAGGACACACATGTTACACAGACTTACATGAAATTGAAACACTCATGCACATAAGATAGATAGATAGATAGATAGATAGATAGATAGATAGATGAATGGGCAGGCCTGGGAGGGGTCTTCCTACCCTAGATAGTATAAGGGGCTTTGTATTAACTCTTCCCCTGTCCCCACGTCTGGGAGCAGGGATGCTGTCAGCATATACTCCATACATGTTTATTGCATCTGTGAAACAAACATTAGCTCCAGCCAGCCAGGTAATGGAAATGCAAGGATGACTAAGCCTGGCTTCCATCCACACCCTCCTTCCCTCAGGCTCTAGGTAGCCCACTGGGGTGCAAGACTAAGCCTTGAAGACAATGGTGAAGACCCTTGGCCCCTGCACACCAGGCATTCACAGCCTGGAGTGGGAGGTCTAGACAGAAGGGTCAACAGAAGTTGAAGAAGCCTTGTAGGAGGCATGGCTGTGGAGATAGCCCTGGTTCTGGGGGAGACACAAGAGGGCTGGAGGCTTCTTGTAGAGTCTCCAGAGGGTTTCTGAACCTCTGCCCATCTGATCATAGCACTTAAGAGTTTTGAAGTTTCTGGGTGATGGGTGATTTGTGTGCTCTACCATTGTGAGACCTCTAGAGATAGAGGAGGTGGTCCAGTAAGAGCCAGGGACAGGGGTGGGGGTGGGGAAACAACACTTTTTTCCTGTGTGCCTGTGTGAGCTGTCTTAGCCACAGGCCACTGCGACCCTCCCTTTTACCACATCCCCTCACCAGGGGCCTCAGACAGCCTTTTCTCCCAGCTGCTTTTCCCAGAGGAAGTCTCCCCGCCCCCACCCACCCCACTGATAACCTCCTTATCTCTTCAGGAAAGCGCTGATCCCATCAGGCCCATTCACAAACGGAGCCAATTCCCAGCTCAGGAAAAAGAATGTCCCTGGTGTTCTGATAAGGGAGGAAACAATAATCTCAAATCATTAGGTCAAACGCCCCTCTCCACACCCAAATCGTGCTGAGATTTAATCCTGGGACTCAGAACTCTCCAGGTGCAGCTCCTAGATGCTGGGAGCTTCCCCTTCTAGACCCCTCAGGAAAACTGTGGGGCTGGGGGAAGGGGAGGGGTAGCCCCCCCACCCGCCTATTCTGCTTGTCCAGCCTCTTTGGCCTCTGGGGCTGACTGAGAAGGCTCCTGACTACTGCCTGTCCTATCTTTGATCACTCAGGTAATGGTCTGGCCTGCTCTGTGAGCAGGCAAGGAATAGAGTTAGCACCCACGCTCCGGGAGCCCTGACAGCCCGTTTAACAAGGTGTCCAACATCCCATTTCCTCTGCACTTCCTCTTGCCTTAATCCTTTTATGTGAAACTCACTCAGGAGCAAGCCCTGTGAAATTGAGGCCTCTCTGTACACATGGCCTGGCCCTGCTCCCTGCTCCTGCCAAGCATGGCCCCTCCCACCCATGATACCCAGGGAAAAGCAGGGCTGGGACATGAGGAGGGGGTCCAGGTGTCCCAAAGGGTCACCCCCTAAACTCTGAAGGGTGGGTACAGATATGGCACTGCAAAGATGGTTTGGAATTGATGGTCCAGTTTGGAGCATCTGGCCTGACACCCAGGCTGTCAAATACCTCTACTCTCTCCGAAGGTCACAGCCTCTTCTGGGCAGGATGGCTGGCCTGGAGCCAGAACTAGAGAGAAGGAAGCTCCTAGTGGCTCCAAGGAAACTTCTCTTCCCAAGCTTTCTGCCTCCAACCATGTTCTCTCCAAGAAATCCAAACTACTGCCATCTCAGCTGTTCCTGCAGGTATAAAAATGAACGTCATCCTGGCCACTGGAACCAGGGCACAAGGTGAGCACAACATGCTATCATCAAAAGGGAGAAGATTCCTAGAAAAGGCATGTTCAGCCTTTTGTTTGGGCTAATGTGACTTCCTTGTGCCCTTCAAGCCAGCCTTATCCCTGGAAACAGTTCTGTCTGGACGGGTAGAGACCAGACTCAGTTCTTGAGGGACTTAGGGGAAAACTGGCCCACTGTGAACACCTGCTTGCCAGCCTTTCCAGCTTCCCAATGCCTCCATTTCTTCTAGACCAGCTCTTTCTGGGCCTCTTCCAGGCCCAGAGTGGTGGAAAAAAACAGAGCCAGGGTCAAGAACGAAGAAGGGAAATAGGGAGACAAGATAGATGAAGGAGTGAGAAACTTAGAGGAAGATGGAGAGGCCTCTAAGGCAGCCAGGTCTTCAATGCTGACGGATGAAAAGCTTATTCCAGGGACAAATTCTTTCAAACCAACAGCTCCAATGAGAATTTCCGTCACTCTCCCTATCGTGTCTGGCCCTGTCTGTCTGGAAAGATGAAAGAACATCTTCATTTTGTCTCCTTCTCCATATCCCCAGAGCCAGCCTGGGACCTTCAGCCTCTCTTTAATATTCTCTGCAGCCCCATCGGGCTCCTCTGCCCTCAGTGTCCACCTCCTGTCTCTCCCTCCCTCTTTCCCCCCCAGTTCCTGTTTCTGCCATTGAGACATCCTGAGACATCGTTCCTCTTCCCCTCTCCAGTCTTTCCCACTCTGCACTGTTACTTACCACTTCTGTCACCCCTGCCTCTCACTCTGAGGGAGGGCAGAAGAAGTCTTTCTTTCTTGGATTTCCAAAGCAATTTCACCTACCAGTCTTCTTATCTGGGGGAAGCTGAGGTAGTGAGGTGCCTTCCTTGGCTCTTCCTCTTTCACACTTGCCCTCTTGGCTTCTTCAAGGGCCCAGGAGCCAGGCTCCATCCCTACCTGGCTTCAGGTACCCTGACAGGGTGGGGGTGGGGTGAACATTTTTCTATACCCTTTCTCCTGTTCCTCCCCCTCCCTCACCTCACTCTCTGTCACAAAGTTCTATTTGCCTAGTGCCCATATTTGGAAAATCAGACCCCAGCTGAGTCCCGTCTCACCTCCATCGATGAGCCAGAGAAGAAAGCCATCTTTTTCTGTTTCCATTAGCCACTGTCCCCTTCCACATGTCTCCCTCTTCCTCTGGGACAGCTGTAATCTTCAAGGCCCCTCTGAATGCCATTTCCTCTGGGAAGTCCCCTCTCCACACCCCCCCCCAGCTGCCTTATCAAAGCTCTTTTTTTTTTTTTTTTTTTTTTGCACACAGTAGCAGGCAGCACCCCACACTTCGTCTGTAGCTCCATTAGTTGAAAGCAACAACTGCACTCTTGTACATCACAAACATTTGTTGTTCACCAGATGTTAGTCTGGTTACACAGGGATTCGCTCATTCAACAGACAGCTACTGAGCATTCACTGGGTACCAGGCTAGGATCAGAATGGTGATCAAGACAGACACAGTGCCTCTTGCTCTGGGGCTGGTACTGTGGTAGGAAAGATGGGAACACAAGTTCCCAATCTGTCGGTGGTGTTAGGTGGAGGGAAATTAAGTGTATCATGGGGTCAGGAGAAGGCACTGAATCCAGTGGGAGGGATTCAGGCGACAAAGAGTGGTGGGAAGGTCCTACACTTAGCTTTGAAGTATGGGTTACATGGCTTACACAGAGGTCACAAGGAGCAGGTTCCCCAGGAGCCTTTGTAGGGACACTGGCTGGACAGAGATGAGGACGTTGTTGTACCTCGGGGATCATCTTTCTCCAGCACACAGCAGGGCACTGAATGGATGGAGTCAACTAATACATACTGACAAAGAGCTGGCTGTGTATGGAGAACAGGTGTTTGGAACAGAAGACCAGATTTACAATGAGAAACAGTAACTGATGTGTGCTGAGTTGATCACCTGCTGTGTGCCAACCCCCCATGCCTGCCATTTGCAGGTGACATTGGATTTATTCTCACACAGCCCTGTGTGGGATGACTATCATGTCCCCATGGCTGGCTGGGTATGCTTAGGCTCCGAGAAGTGAGGAAGTTCCCAGAACTACCCTGGAGCCCAGGTTTGGACACTGGGTGCCTCAGCCCTGTGAACTGTTGTCCCTGTTTCTCATTCAGCCTTCCCAAGCAACCCACCACATCTTCCTTCTGCTTCCCTTCCTCTGTCCCACAGTCTGGATATTCCATCTCCTCCCTGTCCCGTCCCCTCCCCTCAAAGAGAGAAAAAATGGAGAGGAAATGGATCTTTAAAGATACAGGTATCCATCACTATTATTTACATTCTAATGTGCGTCTGTAGCTCCGCTCCAATGGGAGAAATGTAAATCAGGTGGACACCGCTCCCGAAAGCCCTGAAGAGCTTGGCTTCCCCAAATTAGAATAGAAAATGCTCTTTTAAAATGCACCTTTAATATGGAAAAGCTCGCCAACCTGGGCTCTAAATAAACCAAACTTGAACTAGATGCCAAATAGACTAGATGAAGGACAGGCGCAAAGAGGGTCCCGGGCTGGGGAAGTAGGCCTAAACAGCTATTTATATTAATGCAAAGAAAGTTCAACATTCTTCCCTTGATATATGCTGCAGTGGGAGGTGGTTTTTGTCCCACCAGCGAGAATAAAACGCGCAGCTCATGATGGGCAGGGTCACATGTGCGAGATAAAAAGCTCTACATGTAATATATGTCTGCCCCGAGTATTCTCTGCAGGCTTTGCGTTCTGTAGATGACAACAAGAAAACACTCACTCAAGGTTAGACTGCTTGCTTTCCAGTCACAGATCCCTGTCCTGAGGGAATAGTGCTGCCTCAAAATGGGCCCAGAAAGTCTCAGTGCCCCTTTGGTAAGCCAAGTGGCTGGGGCTGGGGCTGGGGCAGGTCTAAGGGGCTGTAGACTACAGATCGTGAAAGACTCACATGTACCAGGTAGAGATGGAAAGTGTGTCTCTCCTATGGGGACACCCTGTTTGTCCAGAAGAAAAGCTCATACTAGTCTGGGTGCTTTACTTTTGGTATTATTATTTGATTTATTATTATTATTGTGCGTGTGTGTGAGCGTACAGACATGCTACCCAGGGCATGCAGAGGCCAAAGGACAGCATCTTAGCAGTCAGTTCTTCCAGTCTACTTGTTTGGAGACAGGGTCTCTCTTGATGTTTCTACCAAGCTGTGTACTCCAGGATAGCTGGCCCTCGAGCTTCCAGGGACTTCTTATCCATGCTACCACATCTAGCTGTTTTATGTGGGTGTCAGGGGTCCAGCTCAGACCATCAGGCTTGCACGGCAAGCACTTTTACTGGCTGAGCCATCTTGATGGCTCCTACTTTGTTTTTTTCCGTTTTCTTTTTGAGATAGGGCCTCACTTTGTATCCAAGGCTGCCCTCAAATTCACAACCCTCTGGCTCCGCCTCCCAAATGTTGGGGTTAGAGGCATGTACCTCTATGTGACATACTTGGTATGTACCTGGGTACTTGATATAGAGGTGGCCTATAAGCCTGGGGCTTGGGTGACCTAGGTCTTTTGTGACTGTGTCCATCAGTTCTAGGCCTCCTGGTTGTGTGTTAAAAATCACACTCATGGGGTGGTGAGGTCACCAAGTGGTTAGAGCTCTTGCAAGCATGAGGACTAGAATTCAGGTTCCCCGAAAGTTCTGGGTGAGCATAGACACCCTCCTGTAATTCCAATTCCAGAGGGCAAGCAGAGAGAACCCTGGTAGCCATTTATGCCTCGTGCTATGAGAGGCACAAATCAGGATTAGCAGTGGATATCACACTTGACCTGGGACTTTAAAAATCAGTAAAATCTTCCGAGGAGGGGAGGTGAGAGGAATAGCATCTTAAAGGACAGCATCTATAAAGAGATGGCTGTGCCTGAGCTTAATGTGACAAAGAGAAGAAACTCAAAGATGTGGAACGAGTTGGAAGCAAGCAAGAATAGCAGCTGGAGCCAGGTCACAGAGGGCCTTGCAGGCCAAAATGAAAAGTTAAAAACGTATTCTAAACCAGGCACAGTGGCACACGCCTTTAGTCCCAGTACTTGGGAAGCAGAAGCGGGTATGTCTCTGAATTTGGGGCCAGTCTGAGAGACCCTGTCCCAGAACAACAAAACGAAACTTATTCCAGTCTTTGGTGTGTGGTTTAAGTTTGTAAGTACAGCACTGGGGAGACAGAGACAGGAGGACATTGTGCTGGCCTCCAGCCTAGCTTTACTTGAGGTCTAGGCTGGTGAGTGACCCTGTTTCAAAAATCAAGTCGAGGGTGTCTGAAGAACGACACTGGAAGTAGTCCTCTGACCTCCACAAGCAAGGGTGCATGTGTACACACATACTGTAGACACACACACACACACACACACACACACACACACACACACATCCTGCTAAACCTGGGAAATTTACAAATTAAAGAACCAGTCTTCCTTTTTTGATGACAGGCAGGCATGTCACCTGAAGGCAACTAAGCCCCAGGCTGACTCACATAATGGCTGTTTCTTGGTGGATTCATCAGTGCAATCGATCGGGGTGACACTGTGATGACAAACGTCAGCAGAAGTTGCCGACTAGTGGTGGCTGGTCTTATGACTGACCTCCACCATGACAATCTTCCTTGAAGATCATCATGGTTTTTCAGAAGCTGGTGATCTCCAGCAGAGGGGTGAAGGCTAGTGGTGAAGAAGAAGGGTATGGAAGCCCCAAGCAGGAGGAAGCCTCCTGTTCCCCGAGTTTCAGCAAACCATGAGTAGGACGTAGATATGCCAGTGGCTGCAGGGCTCGTAATTCTTGATTCCCCTATGGAGCTCCTTAAGACTATTAAGTTACTTCCGGTTAGGAGGGAAGGCATGGGAGATGCAGGGGGAGAGCTGGGTATAGAAGGCTGAAGTCAAAGACCTAATTCTCCTCATTTTGAGGCTTGTAAAGGCAAACATTGGGGTGGCATGAGGGTATGGGGCAGGACTTGCTAACTCCCTTGGGTCCCCAAGGGGTTCTGGCAGTGCCAGGCTATCAGAGATTCTCTTCAGGACGTTTGGCCAGCTAGGCAAACACAACAGTCTTTTGCTTTGCCCCACTGTCCTTCCTGCAGAAGAGGCTTGGTAGTGGGAGTCGAGTGGGGTCATAACCCCTGCCCCTCATTCCTTCTGACACTTCTAGGGACCTGGATCAGGCTTGGCTCCCAGTGAGTGTAACTGATGCCACAAATCAAAGAGGTCAGGCTAGATGGCCTCTGTGGTCTTTCACAAGGGCGATGGACGGTGAATGGAGGGACCAGGGTCTGGGGCCAGTGGGAGGGTGGAGGAGGGGCAGTGGTGCGTGCCTGGCTCTGTCCTAAGGGGTCATGGGAAGGGCAAGGAGGAAGAGTCCAGGGATGGGGAGGAGAAGGGTAAAACAGGGCAAAAAAAATGGTGGGGAAAAAGGAGGTGGAGGTAATGGAGAAGGAGAAAGAAGGGTAAGAACTTTCCAGGAATGGAGAAGAGAGGAGGAAAAGAAGAAATAGGAAAGAGTAAGAAAAAGGAGAAGTAAAAGGAAGGTAGGACAAAGAAAAGTAAAGAAAGGAAAAGAAAAGAAACACGAAGACCAGAGGGTCAAGAGGGAAGAGTTGGGTGTGTTGCCCATCTGTAATTCCAGCACCCAGAGACTGAGGCAGGAATATTGTTTTGCGTTTGAGGCCAGCCTGGGCTACAGCGTGTGACCCTTTTAAAAGAAAGAATAGAAGAAGTTAGAGTGGGGGAAAGAAGAAAGAGATTGTAACTGGGAGGAAGGAGAATGGGGTGAGGGGAATGGGCACAGAAAGGGAACTAAAGAAGGAAGAAACTGAGGAAATGGAAAGAGAAGAGGAGGCGAAAAGGACAGAGGAGGGGAAGGAAGAAGGAGAAAGAGGGATAGGAGGAGGAAGAGGAAGAGAGAGAGAGGAAGAGGAGGGGAAGAGGAAGAAGAAAAGGAGGAAGGAGAGGAGAAGGAAGAGAATGGAAATGAAAGAGAAGCTGGAGCTGCGGCACTCCCTGAGCCCTGGGAACTGCAGTGGGCACCAGGCTGGCGGGAGGCCTGGCAGGCAGGCGGGCACCATAAAGGCGAGCACAGTAGGCTGCTATGAAGATCTATTGGGCCCCGCAGTACCATTGTCTTCAGAAGGAATTAAAAACAAATTGCTGAGGGCCAGCACATAATTTAAAGACTCACGGCAATTTTATGACTTGCTAATGTTCCTAATTACATGCCCGTGAAAGGCTTAATTAATTGGGGGATGTAGCAAAAAGTGGAGCCTGTGTTTGTTATCATGGTTCCAGTGCATTGATTTTAGTGCCTATGGAGAATTTAGGGCCTCTTTATTTGCACAAAGAAAATGCAAGTCTCTCGAAAAAATGCACATTAAGATCAACCCCTCACTGCTATCTAATATACTTTCCTCTACTTAACCAAAGTGCTTGTAATCATATTTTGTAAATGTTGGTGCTGTTAATTGCATTGTGAGGGAAAATAGGTTCCGCTTGGCTGGTTGTAGAGAATTTTATAAAGTTCCTTCCAGGCACCCCATTCCAGGGGACTCTGCCCAAAAACTTGCGATGTTGGGGTGCTCAGCCCGGGACGTTGACTGATTAAAGTTGCCTCTGTTCTGGCAGCTTCTTGGCTTAACCCCATTTCTGTTCTGAGGTTGCTAATGGTAAGTTGAGTTTAGCTGGGGCCCAGTCAGGTGGGGTGAGGCCAGTGGCAAGAAAGGAGGAAAGCTACACCCAGAGGTTCCTGTCAAGAGCCTTGGAGTTGAAGGCATCCTTGGGATTCAGGCTTGGCCACACACTTCTTGTGAGACTTGTGATGAGAGAGGCCCAGGACTTTACTGGGCCTGGAACTTGGGTCTCAAAACCATGGCTGTTTTAGGAGCCATTTCTCTTGTCCTTCCTTGAGGACAGTAGGGATTGTCCCCTTGTAGCTAGAGGCTCTTAATGAGAAATACACAACCCATCTCCCCTTTCCCTGCCTTTCCATAGGGAGACACACCGGGAGGTTCAGGTAGAGATAGGGGCTGTCCTGGAACTAGATGAGGGGGGCAATTGCTTCCTTCCTGAGAATGGATAACCATCCTCCTCCATGCTCCCAGGGGCCTGGGCTCTGCCTGGCCCAGGACTTTTCCATGGGCTGTTGATGCAAATTCCTCCAGAGTGGGCACCACCTCGCAAGGGCCCAGCCCTGGTAATTACTAGGCCCTGGCACATAGAATAATCAGTAGCAGTTATTGAATGGATCCCAGGGCAGTGGGGCTGGTTGGAGGGAGCTGTGCAGGCTTTCAGTTCTACCTTTCCTGTGAGCTCACTGGATCCACAGCTTCTCTCCATCCAATCCTCCCCCACCTGACACACGCTTGCAGGGACTTTTCTGGACAAGGTCATTATCCTGTGGAACACTGGAAAAGTTGGGATAGCAGGTCCTAACATGGGCCCACCATCATGCTTCCTTCCCTACATGGCCAACACAGGGATCTTTTTATAAATGCATTTGTCTATTTGTTCATTTCATTTGTTTGTTTTAACTTTTTAAGACAGGGACTCAAGCCGGGTGTTGGTGGCGCATGCCTTTAATCCCAGCACTCGGGAGGCAGAGGCAGATGGATCTCTGAGTTCGAGGCCAGCCTGGTCTCCAGAGCGAGTGCCAGGATAGGCTCCAAAGCTACACAGAGAAACCCTGTCTCGAAAAAACAAAACAAAACAAAACAAACAAAAACAAGACAGGAACTCACCATGTAGCCATGTAGCCCAGGCTGGCCTCAAATTCTGGATCCTCCAAGTGGAACCATCACAGGGCTATATGTAGTTGTGTGTGTGTGTGTGTGTGTGTGTGTGTGTGTGTGTATATATATTGTTGTTGTTTTGTTTTTGTTTTGAGACTGAATCTCTTCATGTTGCCTTGTGACTCACTTTGTAGACCAGGCTGGCCTCCAACTCACCTGCCTCTGCCTCTAAGCACTGGGATTAAAGATATGTGTCACCACACCCAGCTAGGTCTTTTTTTAAAAAAGACTTATTTATTTTTAATGTATGTGTATGAGTTTTTGCTTGCATACACATATTGCATCACTTGTGTGCCTGGTGCTTTCAGAGGCCAGAAGAGAGTGTTGAGTCCTCTGGAACTTGAGTTCTGAATTGTAGGTGCTGAGAACCAAACCCAGGTGGTCTGCAAGAGCACTGAGCAATCTCTAAATGAATCATTTGAAAATGTCGATCAGGGGCTGGGACTGTGGCTCAGTTGGTAGAGCGTTTGCCTAACATGCAGAAAACCCTGGATTTGATCCCTAGCCCTGTATGAAAGGGCAGGGTGGTGAAAGCCTGCATTCCCAGCTCTCAGGAGGTGGAGTCAGGAGGATCAGCTATTGAAGGACATCCTCGGTTACATAGGAAATTCTAGACCAATGTGGACTATAAGAGACCTTGTCTCAAAACACAGGGAAAAACAAACAAATAAACATGCAAATAAGATTTTGTTCTGCTCTTTCTGAAAACCCTGAAGGCTTCCCCTGGCACTTAGAATAAATGCCAGACCTCGTGGGGCACACAGAACCCTCTTTCCATCTCTCTGATGCCTGTATAGCACTCCCTTAGCCCTCCAAACACTGGTCTCTTTTTGTTCCTTCAGAAAAGTACTTCCTGCTTCAGCACTGCCCCTTCCTCTGCCAAGCCCTTTTCCTTTATTTTGCAGAGCCAGTTCTTCCTCTGTATTCAAGTCTTGCCTCTAAAGCCTTTTCCTAGAAAGCTATTCCGTAGTGACCATCTACAGTCACCTCCAATCACAAGCATTTCCTCTTTGAGCATGTTAAACAGATATATTTGCTTTGCTCTGTTTCATTTCAGTCTCTTGGTTGCAGACTCTCCTGCTGGCTTGTTTTCCAGCATGCCCTGTGGTTTTAGAATTTGGGCTCCTGTTTGAAGAGCTTCATCTATGAAGATCTGGGAGGTCAGGGTTGGAAGGATGCCTCCAGATAGCACCTCTGTTGTCTCAGCTCTAGGGCTGGTACCAGCTTGGTTCCATGTCTGTGGATGGCTTTACATTTTCTGGCCCCATGGGATGGATTATCTGCCTCAGAAGACTGAGGACTGGGACTCTAGATTTCTCACAAGAGGACTAAGGGCCTTTTTAGTTCCTCTTGGAGCTTAGGTGAAAATGGGAGAGGCCCTATTTCTCTGCTGATTTCCTTTGTGTGAGTATGTTTTCTCCCGTTCATCCTCTAACAGAGGCTGTAACTCTCAAGGACCCTCATTTTGTGGCATGTGTGTATGTATACATGTGGGTGTATATGTGTGTTGTCTGGCCATCTTCTCACCTTTCTTTCCATCCCCTTTAAGGACTTTACAACTCAGTCACATTGCTGAGCCTGGTTGTGAAGGCTCTGGGCTTCTGGTTTTGTTTGTTTCAGTGCTAGGTGTCAGAGCTACTATGCTCTAGGCATATACTCTGTCCCTGAGCCACATTCCCAGCCCCTCTTCTTTGGTTTTGACCCCAGGAAAATTTTTTCAATGTTTTTCCACTTTCCTGTGTTCATAATGGGTGTTTTTCTTTTCCCCCAGCATTTCTAGGTGTTTTGTGTTGGAAGGTCTTTGACAAGGTGTCTGACAAAGGATAGAAATCCCTCGGTATGCCAAGTAAGCCACATGGCCTGTTTTTATTATCTTCCTAACGCTTGTGGGGACTCAAAATAACCATAAGCATTTTACTTTTTAAACATTTATTTATCGTGTATATGTGTATCATGCATCTGTGTGTTATGTGTGTGTGTGTGTATCGTGTGCATGTTTATGTATATGTTATGACATCAAAGGACAAATGTGGAAATCAGTTTTTCCTTTCACCATGTGGGTGCCAGGGATTGATCTCAGATCTCCAGGCATAGTGACACGTTCTTTGTGGTGGCTTGAATGAGAACAACCCCTGAAGCTCATATGTTTGAATACTGGGTCCTCAATTGTTAAAACTATTTGGGAGGATTGTTGGAGGAGGTATGTCACTCACTAGGAGTGGGCTCTGGGGTTTCAAAAGCCCACACCTGTTGTAGAATATTAGTTGAAGGTGTGTTACATTTGTTTGTGCTGTGAAATGTTTGTTTAATGAAGGTGTGTTGTATTCTTTTATATTGCATTTGTTTGCCTGTCTAAAACACCCGATTAGTCTAATAAAGAGCTGAACAGTCAATAGCTAGGCAGGAGAAAGGATAGGTGGGGCTGGCAGGCAGAGAGAATAAGTGGGAGGATAACTCTGGGAAGAGAGATGGAGGATCCAGAAAAAGAAGAGGAAGAAGATGTAAGGGGCCAGCCACCTAGCTACACAAGTTATGGAGTAAAAATTTTAAAAAAGGTATATTAGAACAGAGAAAGATAAAAGCCCAGAGGCAAAAGGTAGATGGAATAGTTTAAGAAAAGTTGGCTAGAAACAGCCCAAGCTCATTGCTTGAGACAACAACCATGAGGCACAGCATGCTGACTAGGATGGTGAGCAGATGGTTGTTTTTTTAATTCTTTGGCTGTTTGGAAAGCCTGCTACCCAGCTCCCAAAAAAGTCTTCATGTGTGATTATTTGAGCTCTCAGCTACTGCTCCAGTGCCCTGCCTGCCAGCATTTTCCCACCACAATGGTCATGGACTTACCCTCTGAATCTGTAAGTCCTAATAAACTCTTCTTTCTATGTGTTGCCTTGGTCATGGTCCACTATCACAGTAATAGGAAAGCAACCAAAACACACCTTTACTCACTAAGCCATCTTGCTGGCCCTCATTTGTTTACATCTTTATAGCATTTATCCAGCTAGAAGGGGTGGTTCACAGCCACTAGTGACTCCAGCTCCAGGGGAATCCAATGCCCTCCGTCTTCTGGCCTCCATATATACTCACATGTACAAACCCACACAGAGACAACATACACACACCTACCTCTGATGCTCCTATCTCTACCTCACAAGTGCTTAGATTGAAGGCAGGTGCCATCATACACAACTCAAGAACTCAGTGGAGTCTTTTCTGGGTATTCAATAAATGGAAGCTAATATACCAATGACTTTTGTAGGCTCACATTGTCCTGTTTTGTCCATCTCCCATCCTCATCTCTGACCCCTCCCACACCAGGCTCTGCCAATTGGAAATCACAGAGCTCCTCTCTATGAAGCCCTTCCTAGCCTCACAGACCCAAGGTGTTCTTTCCTCCAGCACATGGCAGCACTGAGTAGCTCTGGGGTGACCCACAGTCCCTCAGCCTGGCCTCAATCAAGCGCCTTTGGAAACTGGGTGCATTGGTGTACACCTGCAATTCCAGCATCTAGATGAAGGAAGATTGTAAATTCAAAGCTGGTCTGGGCTACACCATGAGGTCCTGGCTTAGAAAAATCAAACTCAACAACAACATAGCCCGACAGTTTTAAATCAGGCATGGTGGCTCACATCTCAGACTTGTGATCGATCCTTTTGTTAGGTCTCCTGAGCTCTGGAATCACAGATGTCTACCATCGTGACCCACTCCTCTGCTCACTACCAGGTTGAAACAACCCAATGATCTGAAGTCTCCCCACCCCAATAGATAGGAGCCTCTGTGATGAGGTTACAGGGAGGATGTAAGGGATTCGTGGGCAGATTGCAACTGGCATGGGAAGAGGTGCTGGGATTAGGCCCCAGAGGGTCAGAATCTTCTCTTTCTATCTCATCTTAAATTACCCTTTGCCATTCATAGCCTCCCATCCCATTCTTATTTTCCTAAATTAGATTTTTTATTATGAAATATTTCACACAGAGAGAAGACTATAAACCACAATATAATGAATACCCTGCCTCTTCCGCTTGGCTTTGTTAAATCTGAACATTTTGCCATATTTGCTTCAGATACATATTTCTTAAGGAAATAAAACAACATGCAAGGCACAGTGAAAACTATGTTCCTCTAGAGATACATCCTCCTTGCTCCTTGTGGGCAACCACTCTTTGGGATTCAGGGTACGGCCTTTCCATGAAAACTTGTAAGTACGTGATTCCTGTGTTGTATGGGCTTGCACGTTTCCAAGCATCATTTAAATGGCATCCTGTATGTGAACTTCTGCACCTGAGGTGTTTTGGTCAGTATGGTTTTGGGTCTCTTGTTGTTGAGTGTAGTTCTGTCACGTGCATTAAGTATGCCCCCATTTATCCTTCACTGTATAAGCACCCTGTATATTTCTCCTTGTGCACGCATACAAGAGTTTCTCCAGGGCATATAACTTGGAATGGAATTGCTGGATGACAGGCCTATCTGTTATCTATTGTAGCATCATAAACCACCCCCCAAACCTGCAGCCTAAAACAACGTTATTTTCATTTGTTCACAATTGTGTGGGTTAGAAATTCAGGGCTGGAGAGGTGGCTCAGCAGTTAAGAGCACTGACTGTTCTTCCAGAGGACCCTCCAGAGGATCGGGGTTCAATTCCCAGAATCCACATAGTGGGTAACAACCCTTCGTAACTCCAGTTCCAGGGGAATCTAACACCCTCTATTGGCCTCCAGAAGCACCAGGCAAGGACATGATAAACAGACATTTATGCAAGCAAAACACCCATGTACATAAAATAAAAATAAATAAATCTTTAAAAAAATAGAAAAGAGGCCAGGTGGTGGTGGCGCACGCCTTTAAGCCCAGCACTCAGGAGGCAGAGGCAGGTGGATCTCTGTGAGTTCCAGGACAACCAGGGCTACACAGTGAAGAAGAGAGAGAGAGAGAGAGAGAGAGAGAGAGAGAGAGAGAGAGAGAAATTCAAGCAGGCAGGCTGAGGAGATGGCTCAGTTGGTGAAGTGCTTGTCCTGCAAACATGAAGATGTTAGTTGGTAACCCAGCAACCGCGTTAGAAATAGCCTAGTGCAGCAGCATCAAGCTCCTGTGACCCCAGCACCAGGGATGCAAAGACAAGAGGATCCTGGGGCTCGATGGCCAGCTGGTTTAGTCAGATGAATGAGTTCCAGGTTCAGTGAGAGACTGACTTGCCTCAAAAAACGAAGATGAGGAGCGAGGGAAGAAGACACTCATCGTGTATATGAACATATAATGAGTGTGCGTATGCACATAAACACAAACCTGTACATCACATACAACAATTCCAGAAGGAAAAAAAAAAAAAGAAATCAAGCAGGTATTGGATTACGGTCTCTTTATTTCCAAGCACAGCCGGGTGAAACACAGGCCAGAGCTAGGTTAAGAACCCAGCCAGCGCAGCCAGAACAAAGAGAGAGCGTGGTCCCCCCGTGCAGTCCTTTAAGAAGCCCCTCTTACGTCATCCCGGCTTTCCTTCACCCCGCCCTTATGGGCGAGTCCCCAGGTCCACCTGGTACCTGCCCCAGGACTATTGGGCGGGACTAGGGTTACTCCCTACAAGCAGGGCACAGTGGGGACAATATGTGGCTTTGCTACAAAGTCTGAGGCACATCCCAAGCAGCTTACACATCTGGGTAAGGCATCTGGGTCAGAGGTCACTTCAGTTTTCATCCTATGACCTCTTCACAGAGCTGGATCAGGCTGCCTCATAGCTCCTGAGAGGTAGCACATTCTCCAGGGCTCAAATCCCTCTATGTACCTGGTTATTAAGCCTCTTTTTGCAATCAAGCAGGGTGGCACACAGGAGTGGAGACAGGAGGACTGGCAGTTCAAAGCCATCCTCGGCTACCTACTGAATTTGATGCTAGCTTGGGCTATGTAAAACCCTATCCTTTAAAAGAAAAAAAAAAAAGCAAAACAATGGAGCTGAGGCGGCACATGCCTTTAATCCCAGCACTCAGGAGGCAGAGGCAGGTGGATCTCTGGGTGTCCGAGCCTAATCTGATCTACAGAGTGGGTTCTAGGACAGCCAGAAACCCTGACTTGCAAAATAAAAACAAACAAAACAGCAAAACAAAAAGTTTTAAGCCAGCTTGGGCTCCAAAGCAACACACCGTATGATAAGCAAAATCCCAAACAACAGGGGGTTAGAGATAGTCAGATCACTGGAGCTTGCTGGCCAGAGTCCAGTCAGCAAGTGCCAAGTTCAGTGAGAGATCTATCTCAAGGGATAATATAGAGTAATCAAGGGAGACACTTATCATTGACATATGTGTGGCCCACGCACACTTGCATGCACATTCATACGCATTCATATACACTCATATGCACACAGATAAATAAACCAAAAAACAGAGCTGTTCCTCATGCTTCATTCTTGCTAATAACCCATTAGCCAAAGCAAGTCCCATGGCTAGGTCTAGAGGGAATGTCCACCATGGCAGTCTATAATGCCTACAGTTTTATGAGGTATCTGCAGATGGACCCTTTAAAGAAGAAACATTGAGCTGGGCTTGGTGGCATAGGCCACTTGTCCCAGACACTTAGGAAGCTGAGATAGGAAGAACTGGAAGGCTAGCTTGGGATACGGAGTGAGTTTAAGCCAAACTACCTGTCTAACTTGGTGAGACCCTGCATCAAAATTTTAAAACAAGACAAACAAACAAACAAACAAGAAAAAAAAGGAGGGTCCAGGGATGGTTCTCTATAGTAAAGAGCTTCTCTGTCATGCATGAGAGCTTAGAGTCAATCCCAGGCAAAGGAAAATAAATAATAAATGAATAAAATGAATCCCATCAATTGAGTTTATACTCTCTCTGCCTGTGAATGACCCTTTCTTAACAGGGATGGGTTGTTCTATTTCCCCTCAGTATATGGCTATTGCAAGAATTTAGTTTCTGCCAGTCTCAAAGATGCAAAGTGAGGTCTCCTCTTGTCTAAATTATGCTATCTTAATTATTAGTAGGGATGGTCACCTTTTCCTATTTTTGATCATTCATTTGGATTTCCTTGTTTGCAACAACCTTTCCCATCTTTTATCTTTCTTTCTGTCAAATTATTATTATTATTATTATTATTATTATTATTATTATTATTTATTTTTAAAGTATAAAAGATTTTATTTATTTATTTATTTTGTTTTATGCGCGCGCGTGTGTGTGTGTGTGTGTGTGTGTGTGTGTGTGTGTGTGTGTGTGTGTGCGCGCGTGTTCCACATGTGTGCCTGATGCCTGCAGAGGTCAGAAGAGGGCATTGGATCCCCATGGAACTGAAGCTGTGGATAGTTGTGAGCTAACATGGATCCTGGGAACCAAACCCTGGCCCTCTGTCAGAACAACAAAGTGCCATTGACCACTGAGCCATCATTCCATCCCCAAACAGTAATTATTACTATTGTGATTATTGTAATAATACTTATATGTTTTAATTAATGTAAATGTGTTTGTTATTATTATTTTGTTTTATTCAAGACAGGGTTTCTTGGCTGTGTAGCACTGGATGTCTTGGAACTTGCTCTGTAGACAAGGCTATCCTCAAACTCAGAGATCTGCCTTCCTCTGTCTCCAGAATGCTGGGATTAAAGACATGTGCCACCACACACTTAATAAAAAAATTGTTACTACATTTTATTATTACATGTATATGTGTGTGGTGTGCACATGCCAAGGCACACATGTGGAGGTCAAAGGACAACTTCCAGAAGCTGGTTCTTTCCTTCCACCATGTGGTTTTAAGGTCCAGTGGTTAGGCTTGGCGACAAGTGTCTCTCTGAGCCATCTTGCTGACTTTTCGAATTATTTTTTTCTTCATCATATTACTCTGCAGCTGTTTGTATTTTCTGGATTCCTAGTTCCTGAATGGTTAACTCGGGCACTGAGGAGGTGTGTTTCCTCCTTACCAACTGCAGAAACAGAAGGTTGTGAGGGCAGGCCCTAGGCAAATCTTTTGATGGGGACTTTGGGACACTAAGGTTCTTTGGTTTGGGGAAATAAATGGCCTCAGTATCTGTCTCACCCTATAGGTGTCTCTGCCAGAGAGTTTACCAATGGGGAAGCCTGGGGCTGTCTATCACAGCTGGGTTCTTGTGTTTCAGAGGCATTTGGCCACCTTCCTTGCTTGCCCTCCTTGCTTTCTTCCCATTGCTTCAGACAGGCCTCTTCTTCCAGCAAACTAGGACTGGTGCCCCCAGTAAAAACTAGACAATAGCAAGAGCATGGCAAAGAGAAGGAGACTGTTGCTCACAGGCTCCAGGCATCTTCTGTGCTGCTAGGCCTGCATACATTCTGTACCCTAGATTTGGGTCCTCAACGGGCCCAATATCTCCTCCTCTGAATCTCTGCTTGTGCTGTTCCCACTGCCTGGGATATCCTTCACTAATCCCATCAGTGCAGACCCTCCAAGGTCACCTCATTGTCCTTCCCTGAAGGTCTCCCTTGCTTATCCCTCCAGCCTCAAAGCAGAAGCAACCTACCCCTGACAACCTACCGCATTCTCTTCTGTCGATTTGTTACTTTACAGACTCAAGCAAGCACTAGATAGGACAGGTTTACTCAATAGTCAGCTCCATGCTGAAGGGCACCCCTAATACAAAAATGAAGCCAAAGCTAAAATGGGACCCTAAATACAGTTCAGTTTGAGGAACCCTTGACTGGAAATTTGAAAATGGCAAAATTTGAAAGAAGCTATGCTACTGTAGTCGAGAACTCTGGGCTGTGCGGCAGGGCAACTACTGATCACCGGCGGTGATATAGATGTTCACATGCCTGGCTTCAAATGGGACCAAAAGTTTATCTCGTCGATCATGCTGATCTTTATGCAAGACCTTGATAGTCATGGCCCCTGGTGCTGCTTTGAACATCTCGAACACAGAGCATGCTCAAAACACACAAAGTTCTAGTCTACAGTGCTAATTGGCCTGAGTTCTGGCTTACATCATAAGCTTGTTGCTATTTCCAGAGACTTAGCTGGGAGAGAAAGTAAAATGTCTTCATCATTTAAGGATGCAGAGTTCTAAGGAGTGCCCTTGCCCCAGCTCAGCTGTAACCCTCTCTCTGGACCTGAGCTTGCCCCGTAAACCCGAGGAACTGATGCAGGACCTTCCATCTCCTGCTCATCCTGGTTCCCCCCGGGAAAGAGTTATTTATGACCTGGCAGGAAGGGCAGAGGAATGGGTGGAGAGGGAGTGAGGAGAAGGAGGTCATTAATGGCTCCCAGCTTCTTGCCTTTGATCAGGTAGTTTGGAGCGAGGTAAGGGGCCAGGAGATGAGGTGAGGAGGTGGGAGGAAGAGGGGAAACAGAGGGCCTGCGAGGGGTCAGGTGAGAGGCAGGGCAGTGGGGGAGGGAAGGGGCTGAGTTGGTTGGCTAGGGGTGCTCTCCTACCTGTCCATCATCTGAGGGAGTTCAGTGTAAGACTGATGTATTCTACGCCACTAGCTCTCCAGTCCTTAGAAAACTGGGTGCTGCTAGATCCCAGGCTGCCTGTCCATCCCACAGCGGGTGTGTACAGGAGCGAGGAAAGAGACCCAAGGTCATTAGAGCACTTGAAAAAGAAAGGGTATGAAGTAGTAAAGCACCCCCATCCCGTGTGTGTGTGTGTGTGTGTGTGTGTGTGTGTGTGTGTCTCCCTGGCCTATTAGTTGCTCAAATTGGCATTGAATTCTCTCTTTAACCCAGTTTGTCCTCAGTCCCCTGAGTAGCTGGTATTCCAGAATTGCACTGTTGGGTCCAGCTTTTAGAAATGACCTCCTACCCCTGGTAGAGACAGGGTTTCCTCCAGTTTTACTGTATTTCTCTAAGCCTGTAAAATAGGAGTGTGGATACAGTAACAGGTGTGTGGAAAGAGAGAGCCTGTCTACATAGAAGAATAGGGTGGTGATCAATACAAGCCCAAAGCAGATTTAGGAGCCTGCATTTTGCTTTTTTCCCTGAGGTCTCAATTTGCACCCACTCTGCTGAGGACCCTTGGTCCTGAGCCCTGGCTCTGAGTCACTGCAACTTGAGGACTAGAAAGACTTTATGAGAGGAGGGGCTAGGACCCTTTGATCTCAAGTGGTGCCCCAGCTTCCCAAAGTCTGACTGGGGCAGTTAGGGGCTGTGTTTGGCACGGACCCAGGAGTGCAGGTTTCAAAGGCAAGCTTCAAAGGCAGACTGTGTTCATGTGGCTTCTTTTGTACCTGCTCAAGGAAGAAAAGCCAGTCAGTACCCTTCCTGGCCCAGGAGGGCCGCTCAGGGCCCAAGGGACATTTCGGGTTCTCAGCCCCTCCATACTCCCAGATTGTCAGTTTGGAGTCTGTCTCTGTGGGAGTCTCACCTTGTCAGAACCGGGATGATGGAGCCAATAGGAGTGATCCTGCTTAGCCTCACCTATGGCAGGGCACAATGGAGTAAGGAGAGTCTGTGCTGAGGTTAGGGTGACATAAATGGGTGGAAATGGCAAGGAAAGGGGCCAGGAAGTGCAGCTTTATTATTTTTTTCTTTTAGTTTTTCAAGATAGGGTTTCCTCTGTGTAGCCCTGGCTGTCTTGAAACTCACTCTGTAGACCAGGCTGGCCTCAAACTCACAGAGATCCACCTGCCTCTGCCTCCTGAGTGCTGGGATTAAAGGCACCACCACATCACAGCTAGGAAGTGCATCTTTAACGAAAGGGGAAGCCCTGTGGGTAATCAGGGCTAGGAGCCAGGAAATTGTCTGGGAAGGCAATGGAGGAGGCTTGCTGGAGCCTGCAGGCACAAGGAGACACTGAGAAACTTTCTCTCAACATCCTACGTGCCCACTGCTGGACAGACTCACTCTGACCAAGTCAGCATTTCTGTGACCCCCCCCCCCCGGTAAGCTGTTTGGCCCCAATGAGAGAAAGGGGGACAGGGAAGTCGAGTGCCCCAGTCCCTCCCTCAGTGAGGTCAGGGTCGCTGCAGTGGAACAGCAAGATGGATGAAGTGCTTATTCTTCTGTCAAGTTAGTCACACCATGGCTGAAATCCTGGGCTTCACCTGTACGGATGGACCCTGACAGGAGAAGAGGCCTCCCTGCCTTCCCCGCTCCCAGCAAGCCCGGAATCTTGGATGAACAAGACTCTTTTAGGATTGATTTGTAGGTCTTCAGACTTCCAAGTACAGCAACCCATATTCCTTCCAGGAAATAGCTCAAGTGTCTGTCTGTCCATCCATCCAATTATTCATCCATCTATCTACCTATCTCTTCATCCACTCATCCTTCCTCCTATCCATCTATCTATTCATTTATCCATCTAGTTGTCCTTCCTTCCGTCTATCATTCCATCCACCCACCCATCCATGCAGCAGTCTTGTACTGGGCACCTGCCTGTCTGCATTAGACATTCTCCCACAGATCTGTGATTTAGGCATCGTCATCCCTGACTTAAAGGTGAGAAAATGGAGTGCCGGGGAGAGTTGGCAACTAAGCACAGAGCTCTTTGCATTAGGCTTTGTCCACCTCAGCCCTAGTCATCAGCCAGTAGGAAAGGAGGGGTCTGTTGATGTCCAAGGCCCTTTGGGTAGCCAAGTCTATGCTGGTCAGTCCACCAGAGTCCTCCAGCAAGGACTTCTCATGGAATCAAGTATGTCATTATCATCAACTGTCCAGACCATAGGAGGTGGCTCCATTAGCAGCGTGCTTCTCTAGCACGTATGAAACCCTGGGCTTCAGCGCCACGTAAACCAGGCATGGCAGCACATGCCTGTGATACCACCAGTCAGGAAGTAGAGACAGGAGAAGCAGAAGTTCACTATGTATCATTAGCTATGCAGTGATTTTGGAGCCAGCCTAGACTACACGAAAACTTGTTTTAAAGAAAGAAAACAAAACTGATGCCTCTTCTCTGCTCCTATTCTCACCAGGAAGCTCTGCCTCAGCTGGCCTGGGTTGGGCCACAGGGTCTCTTCCAGGCTCCCTGGCTGATGTAAGTGTGGCAGGGTGTAGCACCAGATGCTACAGAGTTCTCATGAGCCAAGGCTGGAAGACATGGGCATAGCTCTTGGCCACATCATGCCCACAGCCCGAGTCTGTTCTCCAGGCAGCTACACTGGGAGAAGCACTGAGCAGGTGTCTGCTGAAGGAGATGGTGTGCTGGGAGCCACAGAAGGCCAGAAGGTTGGGCCTGACTGTGGAAGGACTTGTCCTAAGGACCAGGTGGCCAGGAGAAGGCCCAGGAGGAGCAGGTGTCCCAGCAGAAGTGGAATACCTCCTAAGGAGGAAAGATTGGAGGACCATTCTGGAGAGGAACGGCTCCTGGCTCTGACCCTTTGGGCTAGCTCTGGGAGTGTGAGGCCAGCAGGGCAGAGGTAAGGCTTCTTCCTCCAGGGAAGGTGAACCCAATGCCCTTGGCCACCTGCCCTGCCATTCTGCACACAATGTTCTTACACTCCGTTCCCACGTGGGAGGGGAGGGAGCTAGGGACACCTTGACACTCTTTCCAGAAAGATCTGCTGACAGAGACAAACTTCCCTGGCCCCTCCCTCTCTGGCTGTGGCTGCTCAAGCAGATCAGGTGGGGCTTCCTCCTCTCTGCTCCTTGTGCCCACCACACATGGCAAACCTCAGCTCTCAGCGTCCCTGTGACTGTTCAGACTTGGGGGCCAAAACAGGGACAAAAAGCCTTGGAAGCTTATCTTCTCTCTGTTAGATTCCACACATGCTCCCTGGGTGGGTAGGACCCTCTGCACTCCTGATAGCCCCCAGAGCTGCTGTGACCAGCATCTAAGGGCCACATCTAGAACAGCAAGGAGCTAGACAAATAGCCACATGGTGGTTTTCAGAGCCTCAGCCCTCTGAGGGACCACAAGCAGCTGGCATTCACCAGGGCAGGACCAGGCTGGGCCAGTGTAGGCAGACAGCCACCAGCCCCTGGTGTCCTAACAAACAAGTGGCCCTCGGTAGCCTGGCACGTGGCACCATTGATGGCCCTGTGCCCATAATGAGGAAAACATAAAACCTCATTTCAAGCCCCGATGGTGCTTTGGTTCAGCTTTCCTAGCTTTGTAGAAATGGAATTCCATGCATTTTTCTTAAATGCAAGGCACCTGCTTAAAACGACACCAGCCCCCCACACACTTCCACTTGAGTAAACAGAGGGAAGTCAGTGACTTCCACTGTTTCTCTGGGCTGTGATATTTTTGAGTCTCTAATGGGTCTGTCTTGACTCTCTGTTATAGGGCAGTATATAAGCTGGGCCTGGTGACATATGCCTATAATCCCAGCTACTCAGGAGACTGAGGGAAGAGTACCAAATGTTCAAGGCCAGCTTGGGTAATTTAGGAAGACCCCAATTCAAATAAAAAGAGGCAAAGAAAAAGAGCTGGGCAACCTAGCCTACCTGGCAAGTCCCAATTCTCAGGGAGAAACACTGTTTCAAAAAACAAAACGGGGGCTGGCAAGATAGTTCAATCTGTAAAGGCACTTGCTGCCAAGCCTAAGGACCTGACCCAGGTCTTAGGGACCCACATGGTAGATGGAGAGAACTGACACCCACAGGTGGTTCTCAGATGTGTATGCATGTCTCACCCAAAATAAACTAATGTTTAAAAAAAATAGGTAAGTAAAAAGCAAGATGGACTAGTCCTAAAGACACACACAACACTCACACACACACACACACACACACACACACACACACGCACGCACGCACGCACGCACGCACGCACGCACGCACGCACGCACGCACGCACGGAATAGAACTCAGTAGTAGAGTGTTTGCCTAGAAGTGTGTATCCCTATACTCAATCTGTATTACAGCAATAAAAGATGAAAACAACAATTAAAAGCCCAGGTATTAGAGTAGCAATGCTGGACAGAATTCTGGCTTTACCACATATCAGCTGGGTGGCCTTGAGTGAGTTAAAGGGCTCTGAGCCCCATCTATAAGCAAAGAGTAACAGTATTTTTACTCCACAGGTTTGTGATGAGAAGTTAGCAAGGTGATTTTTAGATTCTACTCAGCACAGGCCAGATACACACAAACACATACACACACACACACACACACACACACACACACACACACACACACACACCCCAAACTGGATTTGTATAGTTTTTTAAAAAGATTTATTTATTATATATACAGTGTTCTGCCTGCTTGTATACAGAAGAGTGCACCACATCTCCTTACAGATGGTTGTGAGTCACCATGTGGTTGCAAGACCCAGACCTGCTGGCCTCCTCTCTCTTAGCACATATTTTGGGGGTGGCAAAATTTAGAGTCCTTTCTTCCTGGGGTGGGGGTGGAGGCTTTGCTGCCCTTCTGGGATTGGAGGTAAGGTTTTCAATCATTGTCTGAACTGGCAAGTGGCCCACCAGGAATGCCTGGGAGATACAGGTGAGGAGTGTGTGTGTGTGTGGGGGGGGTGATTTCCTGGACATTGGTAGGAGTACAACAGAGTGTGACATTAGAGGCAGGCTCCCCTCAAAGAGGAGGAGGCTCTGGGGCAAGAGAGGGAGCCCCAGCAACATGAGGAAGGCAATGCTTTCAAGCCCTTCCTCCCAGAAGTGTCATCACCTCCTAGTGTGGCAGCTGAAGGAACTAAAAAGCACCCATTTTCTCTAGCGGTTCTTGCCCCTTGGTGAAGCTCAAAGGATAAAGAACTGCAACCTTATGCCCCATTCCCTGGCTTCATCTACCTTCTGCCTCCCTCTGTCCTGCCTTCCCTTCCCAGCATCTTATGGTACCCATAGTCTAAGATACTCAACCCCCTGCCACTTCCTAAGATGTAGGCTGACACTAGAGTTGAGTAGAAAACCTGTAATCCCAGTATAGGAGGTGGAAGCAGGAGGAGCAGAAGTTCAAGGCTAGCCTTGGCTACAGGAGACCTTGTCTTTAAGACAAAAGTTTGAGTCCGGTGTAGTGTCACATGCCTTTAATCTTAGCACTTGGGAGGCAGAGGCAGGTGGACATCTGGGAGTTCAAGGCAGCCTGGTCTACATAGGGAGTTTCAGGACAGCCAGAGCTATATAACAGGGAGACCCTATTTCAAAACAGGACAACAAAAAGTTTTGACATAATGAATTTGAGGCCATTTGTCTCCAAAAAAAAAAAAAAAAAAAAAAAAAAAAAAAGACCCCAAACCAAAAAGCCTTTAATCCTAGCACTTGGGAGGTAGAGGCAGGTGGATCTGTGAGTTCAAGGCCAGCCTGGTCTATAGATTAAGTTCCAGGACAGCCAGGGCTATGCAGAGAAACCCTGTCTGGAAAAAGCAAATGAACAGATAATCAAAAAGATACAGAAATAGATAAAAGGTTTTGGGTATCTGGGGGTGTGGTTCAGTGGTAAACAGAGGGAGGGAAGGAGGAAGGGAGGGAGGGAAAGAGAGAGGTTGAGGTTCAATGTCGACTTTGGCTGTATAGTGAGTTTGAGGCTAGCCTGAATCTAAAACAGAGTGTAGTTCTGCAAAGCACTGTGCCCAGCAGCCTTCCACACCCTCAAAAGACTCAGTCAGAGTTTGTGAATTAAATGAAGGCAGCTGGGATTTGAGTAAGCTACAAGGAGACACCTGGGAGGATGCCCAAGACAGGCCAGGTGGAGAGAATGCTGCCTGACCACCCTGAGGAGGCTGGTTCTGCTCTGTGGGAATGCTGGCCTAGTGGACAAACAGGAGGCAGAAGGTGGACTGCCTTGCCTTCTCTAGTCTGGAACCATCTATTTAATTTTGTCATGATACCTTCATTTCCTAGATGATATGTGAGCTGAATGTGACATTCAGCAAAGGGCTCCATCACCACACTCAGCTGCCCTCCCCATGCATCCTAAAGGCACGTTCAGATGCTAGACAAAGTTGGGGAAACCTAACTGTCGATAAAGCCACTCTCTGCAATCAGGCAGAATTAATTGTGTGAACACCATTGATCAAACCACTTAATACTTACAGGGGCTGAGAAGGAGCTGAGATGTAATTTCATTCCCCACCTGCTCACCCCTAATGAAACTCCTAATAACGCTCTAATTTTTCTTTCAGATAAGGGCTGATAGGCGGGAATGGGGGTGGAAGGCTGGAGGAAAGACTGAGAAACTTATTTTCTCTCCTTTGCTAGACTCCATCAGATAGATTCAAGTGAAATACCCACTTGGGGAACATCTTGTCAAAAGCCACTTGGAGGGTTGTAGCTGACCCAAGTGGAGTGGGAAGGGAGCTGGAGCACCTGGCACAGATGATTCCAGCCTTGCCAGTCAGGTGGGACATTAACTTAGGGTGATTATTCAGGGACTCAAGGGCAGCTGATCCCTTTTTAGACTGAAAAGAAAACTCATGTAGGCTGCCTGTCCCTACAGCAAGAGATTGGGGTGGCGGGTGTGCTGGCTACCAGTTTCAAGAGTGAAATCATTCCTCCTCCCATGTGTCTCTCCACCCTGGACAGGATGAAGGAATGCCCTCAGGGTGTGGACACTCACACCTGTGGACCCAGGGCACAGATCCGACTGTGTACGCATATACCCACACATACACGCTGGCTTCTGTAAATTCTGTGAGGCCAGAAACCCTGTCACATTTGCTGCTTTATTTTTATGCCTCATGGAGTGTTTGAAATGTAAAATTCACTCAACAGATACTTGAAGAATATGCATGTGTCAAGACTATGACTCACACTCAAGCACACACATATACATATACATATACATATACATATACATATACATATACATATACATATACATTCAAATTCAAATACACCATCTCTCACTTTTTTTTTTCTGAGAGGCAAGGACCAGAGTAATTTTCTTTCATTCTTTCTTTCTTCCTTTCTTTCTTTCTTCCTTCCTTCCTTCCTTTCTTTCTTTCTTTCCTTTCTTTTTTTATGTGGGGGAGGAAAGGCCCCAACCCAAGGCCTTGTGCATTCAAGGCAAGTGTTCGACTTTTGAACTACCTCCATATCCAGCCCCACCCCTGCCAGCAATCCTTTCTGTTATTCCGTCTCTGACTCATAGTAGGTACTTCTGTTCCTGACACACAGTAGGTGTTTGTACAAATACGTTCAGGCTCCAGTCCAGCTCAATTGCTCTTGAACCAAAGCTCCAGCCTCCAGCCCCACTTGGCTCTCTCAGGAAGGGGTCGGTAGCTTTCTTGGGAATCATTACTACCTTGTGTGACATCTGTTACTGTTTTCTATGGGTATACCTCCCTCCTTAGGCTTCCAGGACCACACCCTGACCCCCTGACCCCCCCCCCCAGCTGATCAGGAGTTTTCAGGTGAAGGACCTACCCCTCCCTCCACTAATGGACTGGAAGTTACCTTGTAGTTCAAGAGTTCCAAAGGGGACGAACCTTCCTCTTTCTGTCTCCTCTTTCTTTTCACACCACCCCCCTTTATCAAAAGTGCTGAGGACTAAATGCATGGTCTTGAATCCATTAGATAAGAGCTTTATCACTGAGTCAGTTACATCCCCAGTCCTCCTTTTTTATTTTTATTTTTAAATTTTGAGGCAGGGTCTCATTGAGTTGCCTAGGCTGGCCTTAAATTTTTTGTCCTCAAAAGAGGCTGGGATTACAAGTGGGCATCACAGTGCCTGGTCCTTTATTAGAGGATTGTAAAAGCTGCATTCTTCCTGGTTTGTGAGTTGGTGAGATGACTCCTTTTTTAGTTCTCTGCCTGCCCCCAACCTGACTAGGCTGAGGTCAGAGTGTGGACATGCAAACAGGCTAGGAGCAAATGGCGTGAGCCACCTAGCCTGGAGGGCACCTGTGTGAGCGTACCAATGCACATGTGTGCACCAATGTACACATGGGGCAGCCCTTCCACGTTCCTCTGCCATTACTCTCTCCAGTCCACCTCAGGACAGGCATCACCCATGTCGTCACCAATCCTATGCCTTCATTGCCACCTCCCATAGCCTATACAGAGCCTCAGCTCCTTTACCTGGTTTCTAAGATCTGGGAAGGAGGAAAATGGGCAGGAGGGCGGGGTGAGGGATGGGGGCAGTGGAAGGTAGTTATTTACAAAGCCTGTGCCCTGGGGACCCTTGTCCTGGACAACAATTACAACCCTTTAATTAACTGAATGCAGTTGGCCTGTCGATGGAGGCATGTCCCCCACTGAAGTTTGCTGTGCCTGCTCCTGTCTAGTACTGGTTAATGAATATAAATCAGATAGTTTATAGTTAGCGAGCAGGGAACAGGCTGGCAAGGGCCTGAATTCCAATGCAGATGCCTGAGGATAGGAACATGCCCTCCATCATGGAGGCCAGGGCACCCACAGGGGCAGTGCTGGTGTGAGGTGGGTAAGCCCTCCCACCATGCACTTGGGCTCTGACTGAACACACAGGTGTGTGTGCTACTGTGAACGTGTGTGAGAGAGCAGCAAGAGTCTTCGAGGAAGCACTGAGCAAAACACAGCACCCACAAAAGCCTGATTCTTATTTCATTCTGAAACCCACAGAGCTAGCTGAGCGTGGGGGCACATGCCTGTCATTCCATCCCTCAGAAGGCTGAGGCAGGGGAAGGGAGGATTTGAGGCTAGCCTCAAACATAGTGAGTTTGAGGTCAACTTGAACTACTAAGATCCAGTCTCAAAAAAATTAGAGGAGAGAGGGCACACATATCACAGATCCTCTGGGCAGCTTCTCCCATGGTTGCTACGTTACTGCCCCTACAAACAACAATAGAGAAAAAAGAAAAGCCATAACCAATCTGATCCCTGGCAGGTCCCCACTGATCCTGGGGAGCCTTGCTGGGGATGCTGAGCTGGTTTTCATTCTAGGAGCTGGCGAGCGCTGACTGCTCCTGGCAGGGGTTATGAAGGGGATGGCTGTGGTTGTGGCACCCTGACTCCTGGCAGGACAACGTCTAGAATGTGTATGAGGCTTTTTGGCTGCAGAGGAAGCAGACATGACCCCATGACCAGAGCTGGATTCATAGGCAGGCCGTCTTTGCACAGGGTCCGGGCTTAGAAGGGTCAGTGCTTTGATGCTCTTATTTGTACTTTCTAAACTAAGGACCCTGCACTTTTGTTTTGCACCGGGAACCACAAACCCTTTATGGTTTCATTCTTGCCCTTCACACAGTCAGTGAGATGACGTATATACTAAATGTAAGTTTGGAGTTCTGGTATCAGTGTATCCTTAAACTGAGTTCTAGCCACGGGGGGTGGGGTGGGGTGGGTAGGTCACATGTGGAAAAGACATGTGACCAGTCTTGGAGCTCTGCTATGCTGGCTTTGTCACCTGAGCAACTTATCTTCCTCTCTGAGTTCCAGGCTCAGCACCCTGTTAGCCACAGCCCAGCCTCTAAGCCATGTTGGCTTTCTCTCTCTCTCTCTCTCTCTCTCTCTCTCTCTCTCTCTCTCTCTCTCTCTCTCTCTCTCTCTCTCTCTCACACACACACACACACACACACACACACTACCTAGGGCTGATGCCTCAGTTTCATGGCAAAGCTGTATCACTTCACTGCCTCCAGGAGTGGGAAATGGGCATCCACCCCATCGGCAAGCCTGGACATGCTACCTCTAAACTCCAGAGCTCAGCCAACAGCTCTCTGGCCTGTTTATTCCCCTCCTAGGAGGTGGGAGCTCCAGCTGAGGGAAGTGGGGAGGGTTGGCTTGGTAGAGACAAAGTAATTGGCATCCATAGTTTGATGTCACCCCACATTCTGCCCTGCTGGTCCAGGTTGGGAGGGGTGACAATTATTTACTCCTCGTGGGTTTCCCTGCTGGGAGACCTGCAGGGAACGAGGCAAGGTTCTGGAGACAAAGGAAAATGATCCTATGACCCTGGGATGAGTTGTGGCAGGCAGAGAGCAAGGGATGCAGGAGCCAGCCAGCTGGAGTCACATATTCAGGATCATCCAGCCTGACCCAGCTAGGTCTCCTAGGCTAGGTCGTCTCAACTGATACTGTAGGGACTGAGGAGGGTCCTCAAATGCACTCTCTACCTTGCCTCCCTCTCCTCAGCCCAGCCTCCTTTGCGACCTCAGGGGCTCCAGGAGGGGGCTCTGGACAAGGAAAGGACTTCAAGACACAGAGCAGACTTGGGAGAGCTGGGGGATCGTTTCACTGATAGATCCCAGCCAGTTAGTCTTTCACAAAAGCACCCCACAATCCTGGCTAAGGTAACACAAACATACCCATTTTGCAGACCACAAGGTAGCCGGCAGAGATCAAATCTCTGTTCTGCTCTCTAAGGACAGGTCAGCACCTGCTGAGGAAATTGCTGCCTTGCCACCACTGTTAACCCTACCTACATCCCATCTGTGTCATACACCCATCCATGCCTATCAGACCTGAGAGAGGAGCCGTGCTGGAGATGTCAGTGCTCTGACAGAGAGCACCTTAACACTGTCCAAAAATGGTCCTCGCAGGGCCCCAGAGGCCTACAGGTCTTCATGATCCCTTGAGGAAGATGGGGGTGTGGCTGGGGAAGGCACTGAATTCTCAAAGATGAAGCTAGAGAGGGGCTTGTAGGGAGCTTACCCCATAGCTCATCTGGAAATCTGCTCCACCTTGAGTCTGAGTCGAGAGCATCCCCCCAACAGACATACTTGAGTAACCTCAAAGACTCCTCACATTGGAAGTCCAACTCCCAGAAGGTAGGGCTGGGCAGACAGGGTATGTGTGTGTGTGTGTGGGGTTCTGCTTGGGTTTTGGTTGGGGGAAATATGTCCAAGCTCCTCCACCCTCTCTTCTTTGATAGACAGACCCAGTCTTCAAGATGGGGACACCTTAGAATAAGAGTCTCTAAGACATTCTCAGACACCAAGGACTCTGTAGTCAACTGGGGAAGGTGTCCTAGGAAGGCAGTGCTGAGGGATGCTTTGCATAAAGATGGATCTAGACAGAGATGGAAGCCTAGGAGAGGACCACTCCCTTATTCTTTAGGCTTGACAGGCATGGAATATCCAGCTCTTAGCCTTGATGTAAAACAAGGAATAGTTATCCTGACTAAAGGTCACTGACACCATCCTGCTGACAATAAGAGAGATGGGAGGGGAGGCCCTCCCAGGAACCTCCCTTCTCAGAACCAGCAATTAGGGTACCACAAAGAGGTACAGTTTGGGCATCCAGACGCTGGTGGTCACTGCTCTGCCTGTCCTGGGGGAAAGAGTCAGATACCATCTTTGCCTCAACTATTTCTATTCTTCATAGGAGCCTCACTTGGGGTGCATCTCTACCCAAAGACTCCATGAAAATATCCCGGTGTGGCCCCAAAGGCTCACACTGCACATCTCCTCCCTCAGGACACATTTGTCTGCATTTGTCCTGCATGTTCTCGGTGTGTTATGGGAAAGGGAAGGAAGGCTGTTGCCACTCCTGGTATGCTGTAATCATTGTCAACACTACTCTTCACCCTTGGGTTGAACAGAGCAGCCGAGGCTAGTCTTCAGGCTCCAGCTCAGCCACCATGAGCCTGAGAAAGCACACTGACTCCTGTGGCCCTCACTCCTGTGCCTTTGTGGCACGCTCCCTCCACAGGTGCACTGGGAGGCATCAAGATAATCTAGGTGGCCGGCTTGGCCCCAGGCCCCAGGTTATCATTATTAGTTATAATAATAATAACTGTCTATAAGGGGGGGAGGCCCTCCTACATGCCCCACCAGACTCTAGCTAATCTCCCCACCTGCTAGAAATGACCACCCTCCATACTGCCAGGCCTACCTAGCCCACACTAAGGAATGTATGTTAGGAGACAGGCAAGGAAGCCAGGAAAAGGTTGACTGCTTTTCTTTGCCCCCTCCTTCCCTGCGGTGTGGGTGACACTGGCAAGAAGCGAGCAGCTGACCCGGGTTTGAATTTAGAGTGTTCATTAATACGATATTATGCCATATGCTCCCGCACACTGTCTCCCTCTAATGCAGCCGCCAATTTGCTGAGCAGCCCTAATTAGTAATGGTATAATGAGAGTATTCAGAGGGTAATGTGGTGGGTGGAGACGGAGAGGGGATTGCTCCTGGCCAGTGGGGGAAGGGCAGGATCTGGCTACAGGGGGCCAGGGGCTGGGGGTCATTTTGTTCCGGCTGAGGCCCAGGAGGCTAGACACCTCCCCTCCACTCCATTCATCAGAGAGCAGAGCTGCAAGGGGCAGAATAGGTGGGTGGCAAGAGAAAGACAGGAAGAGAGAGAGAGGAGAGAGGCCCTGGGCAGAGGAGGTGACTTTGTTCTCTAACCTGAGATGGATGGTGGATGAACTGTAACAGTGGTGTGTGTCGATAATGGTGATGGTGATGGTTGTGGTGGGGGTTGGGTGTGTATGTATGTGGTGGTGACACTCAAACCCCTGAATCCTGGCCACCTGACCTACTCAGCACCCTGATGTCCCCTCAGAATGACCTCAACAGGTAGTGTGACCCATATCATTTCCAGGTAGGGAAACCGGGGCTTGGGGAGGTTCAAATGTTGCCCAGCTAGTGAAGGAGCAGACGTTAGCAGCCTGTATGCTCAGACTCCAGAGCTATGAGCAATCATTTGGCCACGGGAAGGCTATGGTCCTGGGGGGAGATCAAAATGGAGGGATTAGGGATGGGCATGGAGAATTGGCACACCCCTCACCTTCCCGACATCTGAAGGCCCTACTATTCTCCCTTCCTTCCTCAGATTGTGGATCCCCACCTTAGCCCCTGGGGTGACAGCTTGCAGGAGTCCTAGTTGGAAGCCACTACAGCTGAGGACCTAGACATGCTTACACCTGTGTTTACAGCTGGAGCCCGGATCCTAAGGTAGAGTCCCCAGATGGCTGCAGCTGGAACCCAGTGCAAAGTTAGGGTCCTAGGAAACAGGAAGCATTGGTACCTGACCCTCTCCAGGTCTCCCATACCAAGGTCAGCAGGATCAGGAGGTTGATTGCAGGAGCCTTCTTCTTTGAGATCTGATTGCCAGCGACCTTCTCAGCCCCTCCTTCCCAGGCACGGCTGGGCAGCACTCCCTCCCCGGGTGATCACAGCTCTCCCGCCAACCCACACGCAGGAGATGAAATATTCATCACGTACATATTGGCTCCTCCAGCGGCTTTTAGGGAAAGTAAATGAGACTGGCTGGGGGAAGGAAATGAGTGTGAGGCTATGGTGGTGGGGTGGGAGAGGAGGGCAAGGATGGGCAGTGACTTTCAGCTGGGCCCCTCTTGGATTCAGCTCCTGGAAGTCCACGGCCCCTTCAATTCTTGGTGCCTCCCGCCACCCTCACCTCACCAACCGCATGGCCTCCATGCCTTTGGGAAGATGGAGAAGTGGTAGTTTCACTTCCCAATTTCTACACAGAGCTGCAAGGTCCAGATCCATAGACCAATAGCTGCTCTGAGCCAGGCAAGCAGGGCAATGGTGGGGCACAGGCAAGACACAGGCGGACACTGTATGAAGCCATGGGAGGTGATGTACGTGGGACACGAAATACCTCTATTTAAGCTTTGGTGGACAAGGAAAGACACCTCAGATGAGAAGGTGACAATGGCATTGAAACCTAGATGGTGAGGATAAGCCTCGAGGGTTGAGGAGACAGCAAGTCAAAGAGTCAAGAAGTGGGAAGGGAAGTGGTCAGGCCTGTAATTCTAGCTCCCCAGGATGGCAAATTCCAGGCCAATTACGACCGGATAGTGAGTTCAAGGCTAACCTGGGAAACCCAATGTAACCCTATCTCAAAATTTGAAATTAAAAATGGTTGGGGATATATTGCTATGGTAGAGCACTTGCTTAGCGTGTGGGAGGGCTTAGGTTCAGCATCTAGCACTCAGGGGGGATAATAGAGTGGGAAGGAGATTAGAGTATTGATAAGCTAATCAAAGTCGTGTGACTCCGATTTGGGGGCACTGAATTTTAGAGGGACTCAAGATCTCAATCCCAGCGGTCCTTGCAGACCACCGAGGGCTTGGAGTTTATGCTAATGGTAAAAGAAAGCATTGGGACCCAGTGGGAGGGCACTGGGCTTGAGATGAGAACCTGGGTACCAGCTTAAAGTCATTCAGCCTCTTGGCCTCACCTTCTTCAGATATGAACCATGAATGGGGAAGTCCGGTCTGTGTATCACTTCTCCATGTAGGTGGTAGAGCAGCCCCCAGCCCCCAGCAGTACCCGTGTGATCCCCCAAAGTCTATTATAGATCTCAGAACCCTGGCATAAAGTGGATCATTCAAGGCCCATCATTCAGTGGCTATTTGTTGAGCAGTCCCTCTGTGGCCAGCACTGTCATCCAAGACAGGCACAGGACAGAAGTACACCAGACCATTTCATAGATAGGGATGAACAACGCCACGAGGTGCTGACCCCTAGCCAGGGCAGTCCTGAGGATGAAGACAATGGGCACCCCTACCTTCCTCCTGATGTCAGGCTCTCCTACCAAGCAAGCACTGGAGGGAAGAATAGTGACTGCCCTACTAAGAAAAGGGGTAGGACAGCTCAATGGAATGACCGTGATAGGCTGGAAGGTCAGGGGTGATTTCATTGTGTAGTATGGAGGGTGGGGAGCCCCAGGTGGATGGGAGAACAAAGGCTTGGAGATAGGGTATGCGTGTTAAATAGTGTGTGGGGGGGGTGAATCTGTGAGAGACAGGGTGAGGGTGGCTGGTGACCTCAAAGGGTCTCTGGAGCTTTTGACCGGCAGAGTGGATTCCCAGTAATGCTCATCCCTGAACAGCTCTGGCCTATGTCAGAGGAAAGAAACTGAGGCAAAAATACTCCTCTTGAGAGGAGGCATGCTACTGCAGTGGTCCAAGTAAGCATCATGGAGGAGCTCACCAGGGCAGAGCAGAAGAGGAAGGAGGCTGTGGGAGGGTGGCTGAAGAAGCCACCAAGGCAGCTCCAATGGAGAGTGGGGAGGCAGGAAGGGTGGATACAGAACTTTCACAAGATGGGAGATTTAGCATCCTTTATTGATTCCAAGAGCATTTCCTGAGCACCTGCAGAGGGTCAGACCCATGCCATTCAGGCAGGAAATTGAGCAAAATTGTGCAAAACTCCGAGGCTGCTGGTTTGTCCTTTGTTGGGCCTGGGGGATGGGGAAAGCCAGTAAGGGCTCAGTAGGCAGCTGGTACCCATCTCAGATCCTTGACTTTGCTTTCTGTAAAGTGGCGGCATTTCAAAGAAGAGTGCCTCCCCCCCACACACACACACATACAGCTAGCTGCTAGGGCTAAGGAGACACCAGGAAGCAGTGACAACTTAACAGGCAGGTAGCACCAGTCAGTACTCTCTGCATCCCTCTCTGCTAGACCTCTCAGAGGCGTGATCCAGATGGGACTATTGAAGCCATTCTCAGGGCCAGAAGAGGACCTCAGTCCGATTCCCGTCTCTTTCCAGATCTTCTTTCCCTATGGCCGCTTGGGACCTGGAGCCCACCCGCTCTCCACTCTCCTGATGACAGTGTGAGGGAGGCAGAACTCTACTCCTCCTGGGGGTGGGAACCTCTGTTGAGATTGGTGGATGAAAAGTGTAATATTATAAGGGTACCCGTGCACCACCTGAGCCAAAGCGGGGGTGGGGGTGGGGGGTGGGGGTGGGGGGTGGGGGGTGGTCCCTCCTGCAGGCACTGGGGCTGGGGGCCAAGCCTGAAACCCTGTCATCAGTTTTCCAAGAAGTTTGGAGTCTACCCCTGTTCTCCCCCACCCACCAGGATGAAGGTTTGTGGGGAATGTTCTCCCGCAGAACTCGGCATGAAATAAATTCCATTCTTACTCTGCCAATGACACTGCACATAAATATTCAGTAAATTAGCAGCACGCTTTTATAGATTTATCAGTCATTGCAGGCACAAAATGACAGGCAATGTTGTAGCTGAAATATTAATGCTGACAAATTAATGATTTCTGAGTAAATGATGTCATTTTTGCACCGTTTCATTAAAATTTACTCACTTCTGCTTCATTTCTGGACCTAAAAAAAAATTAAAATCATTTCTTTTTCTCTTTCTTCTTTCTTTTTAGTGTGGGATTGGTTCCCAAACCTGAAAGGGACATAAATTTTTCCCCAGCAGCACCCCGGAAATAGAGGTGGGGAGTCAGTAAGGCTACTGTTCCCACTACAGCCTCTGGCGAGGGCCTGGGAACACCCTCTCACCCCATCCCCATCATCTGAGCCAGGGGTCCTGGGCCTCCACCATCAGTCTAGCTAGTCTAGCAGGAACAGATAAAGGGCTCTCTTTGAATCAACATGGAGAGAGGGTGCTGATGCAGGGGCAAGTGGGGAGGACTTGGGGGTGGGTTGTGGTGTGAGTCCCTCTTTTGAGGCCCTAAGGTTACTTTCATTGCCTTTACTATACCTGCCTTGGCTGTTGCAATGGATTTAAGGAATAAATTGCTCAACTCCTGTAGTAGGTAAGAGAGTAACACACCAATTGCGTGAACATGCTCAACTATCTCCTGCATCAAGGATCTGGGGGAGTTAATAGAGTTCGGATCCCGGATCCCGGATCCCAGCTGATCACCTAGGGCCTAGGTACTAGGCTCGGCGCAGTGTGACTTTGTGTCTTCGGACCTCCACAGTTCCCTTCTCTATCTCATTTCCCAAGGTTCTTGGGAGAATTAAGAAGGATGGCTTGTAAAAGCCGAGTTAGACTTCTCCTCTGATACTCTCCCCAGTGGTGGTAGCAGCTTCTCCCTAATGCTGCTCCCGGCAACCAGAAGCTCTGCGGGGGGGAGCACTAAGTCACCGCCCCCCCCCCCACACACAGATGCCAGGAGACCCTACTGCCGCCCTCGCTGGGCTGCAAACCTAGGGAGCTCGTCCGTCTCAGTTTGATGGAGGCGCCCGAAGCAAAATATCTTGCTTGCGGGGCAGGCGCCGCAGGGACCCACGGCTGCGAGGCCAAGCGGACACAAAGGAAAGGCGAGGGCGGCGTGCGCGCGGGAGCCGGGCCCGGCCGTATCGGGCAATCTGCGGGCTAATTCGTGTCAGGGCCGGTCTCCTATCTCCAGCCCGGCTCCCCAGCCGCTGATAAAATTGAAGTGGAAATGAAGTTGGATGGTCCGGAGCATCCGTGCCGGGCTGGGTGGGGGTGGCGCTGCGCTCGCCCTGGGCAGCTGAGCCCTCCGCGGTCGCCCTTGGCGCTGCCCTTGGCCCGGCCAGAGCGATGGAGCGCGAGGCGGGGAGGGCAGATCGGCCCGCTCGGGGGCTTGGCCAACGGCCACCTCCTATGCTGTCCCGATCCTGGCTACCATTTCCCCAGTAATGGTAGTGGGATGGAGCTGAAAGTGGGGGCTGGATCCCGGCACCGGCACCATATAACACTCACGCTTATTGAGTGCTCGCTCGTGTGCCAGGCTCTGGGCCAGGTGCTTAAAGTGAGTTATTGTCTCATCCAACCCTTCCTCTAACAGGCGGTGGGTCGAGTTATTGTGCCCATTTTTACTGGTGCAGAAACGGAGCTATCCAAAGTTTCAGCTGACCCTAGACAGCTAACCTAGCAGTGGGCCTCGAATGTATTACAGCTGGAGCAATTCACTTCCACATTCAACCTGCAAGCAGGACCTAGGTGGGCGCTGACAGTTCTGTGCTCCTGTCCTGTCTGTTCCCCATCCCCTACCGCAGCTCAGCATCTCTGTGAAAGGCTGGTATTACCCTCAGGACCCTGGACTGAGGAAAAGCTGAAAAGCAAAAGGCTCCCCACTACTAGGAATCAAGGGTTCAGGATGTGCTGGCCCCAGGAGTTGCTTTTCTGACCCCCAGACTCAAAGCGCTCAGTTAGTTCTGTATGAACACTAGCAGGGGGAGGGTGGAGATGGCTGGGTCTTGCAAAACTGTTTGGCTATTGTTCATTTATATTAACTTGTTCATTTGTTTATGAATATAAATAAGTGTTCATTTACTTCTAATCTGTCTCTTCCTACCTTGCCCATCACTGGCTGCTTTTTCCTAGCTCTCTCCAGCGACAGCCTTGATGCTACCTATGGGTTCTCAATGCCTCCAAACCCACTGCTCCTTTCTGCCCAAGGGCTTCATGTATTTCTTTCCTCGATTCTAATGCTCTTCTGGGCAACTTTTCCATATCTCAAGTGTCATGATCTGTTCCATAATCCTTTTAATGGCATTGACATACCAAAATGTGGTGTGTTTTCTTTCAATTAGACAATTAGAGCAACCAGTGTAAACACTTACTAGGTCACAAGGGAAGTCTTAAAAACATTCCAGGGAATTGCCACTGTGCCGAACATGTGTTCAGATCACAAAGCAATAAGATTAGGAATCAACCACAGGAAGAGAGCTAACAAAAGCCCCCACGTGTTTTGAACGGGAGAACTTCACTTGTGCACTCTCTGTGGGTTAAAAGGAAATCAACAGAAATTATTGACTGTTTAGAGCTGAATGACAATGAATGTGCTTCATATTGAAATTGGTGGGATGTGGTCAAAGAAGAGCTTAAGGGGAAATTTATAGACTGAACTGGGCTTCAGCATCCTTAGAACTGCTCACCACATGTTCCTATCTCTGTGTCTTCTGTGCAAAGCTAAACTAGGCCTCTTCTATCATTTTCTCTTCTTTCACTGCACTTACCGTGTGTGTGTGTGTGTGTGTGTGTGTGTGTGTGTGTGTGTGTGTGTGTGCTTTTTATATTTTAAAAGCATAGTACTGGGGATAGAACCCAGATCCTTGAGCATGCAAGGCAAGTGCCCTCCCACTGAGAACCATTCCTGGCCATGAATATACTTCTTAGTATCTGTCCAACATATACTCCATTATGCTGCTTCCATTATCATTTGTATTTCTACCTTGTAACCACAGTGCTTGGCACACTGTGTTAGAAGGTCTCAGTAACTATTGAGACAGCAGCTGCATTATTCATGAAATCACATCCAACCATCTTGCTTTCTTTAAAAAAAATATTTCATATGTATGAGTGTTTTGGCTGCTTGCATGTATGTTCACCATGCCTGTGTCTGGTGCTCACGGAAGCTAAAAGAGGGCACTGGATTTCCTGCAACTGGAATTATAGATGGGTCCCATTGCAAGAGCAACAAGTGCTCTAAACTGATGAGCCATCTCTCCAGTTTCCTCTAATCCTCTTTCAAAATGGATTTGAGATGGTCTGTGATACAAACAGTATTCCAGTTAAAAGCACGGTTTGCCAGAGAGATGAGAAATCTGAGGGAGAGTTGGTATTGAGTGGTGGTGGGAAGTGGGGTAGCAACACAGGAGTTTGGGAGCTCAGTGGTCATCATTCTTCTCATGGTCAGACTGGCAGATACTGGGCAGGAGGAAGGGGTGAGGAGTCAGACTGAAGAGATGGAGCAGGTACCCTGCAGATACTATAGGAGAGATGTCTGGATTTGGCCCTTGGGAACGAGAACAGGGCTTTCATGACAACTAGGTGAAGGTTAGAGGCAGAACGTTTGTTCATTAATCCATTCTGCAAATCTGATGAATTTCAGCTCTGGCCTATAGAGCTGAAGCCGGCATGGGCTGTGGTGACACTGAATCTCCAGTGCTGAGGTCTGGTGCTGCCTGGGATAGCTGGGTGGGCTCCCTCTGCGGTCAGCAAAAGGCTAGAGACCAGTTCCATGAAAGCCCCAGCTAGGTTTTAGGGTCTTAACTGATTATCTAGCTTAACTTTCTACTTCTGGGTTAGTCCACAACATTTCCCATTCCTCATCGCTCCTGAGATGGGAATGGCACTCACTGAGCTCATTCCCCCAGCCCCTAGTGCCTCCTTGAAAGGACACTGGTCATACCCTTCTTGATGAATGAACAGCTTGGTCGAGCATTTTGGAGCTCTTTCTGAGTGCATTTTTAAAACAATTATTGTCTGCAAGAATTAAACGAAAACCCCAAACTTCCAACCAGTAAGTAAGCTAAGGAATGGAGCAGGCAATTCAGGGAAAAGGAAAAACACAAATGTCAGATGAATATTTTTTAAAAACATCAACATCCTTAGCTATCTTGGAAATATAAGCTGAAACTGTTTTGAAAGTCTATGATGGCCTAGTGAGAACAGCTATCACAAACAGCAGCAACAAATGCTGGTAAGGAGGTATGTGCGTGTGGTGGGGGAGAACACTGTTCACAACTGGTACAGCCGAAACTGGGGCCACTACTATGAAAATCAGTGTGGAGGCTTCTCAAGATTAAAACCAGAACTACCACGAGACCCAGCTATACCACTCCTGGATATATAACCAAAGGACTCTGTAGCTATTGAGATATTTGCACATCACGTTCACGGCTGCTCTATTCACAACAGCAAGGAAGTAGAATCAGCCTCGATGTCAACCAATGGATGCATGGATAAAGAAAATACACTAAAAAAGTAAAAAAAAATGCTACATATACAAAACAAGTCTTTAATCATTTATTTTATGTGTGTGAGTTCTTTGAATATATATGTACCACGTGGGTGCTCGTGATGTGTGTATTGGGGGGGACACACAAGCCACAGCACACATGCAGAGGTCATAGGATGACTTGGTGGAGTTGGCTCTTTCCTGTACCTTTACATGGGTTCTGGAGATTGAACTCAGGTCTCCAGGCTTGTGGGGTCAGCACCTTTACTTACTGAGCCATGTCACCAGCCCCAGTTTCCAACTCCTAAAAATAGGCATGAAAATAGCATTGTTTTCTACATAGTGCACATGGTTTAGACATAGGTAATCAGCAACGAGATTGTGTGTGTTTAAAGATCTGTAAGCTAGAAAATCATAAGCATCACATTTTAGTGTTCCCAGTCTCTCTTACTGTCGTTCTTGAGTCCACTCCTGCAGATAGATCTTCTCTGGGTCCACACAGGAAACTGCTACACTCCTGTTCCCTCACTTAAGTCGCCCAACCGCACCATGCATGGAAATCCATGAGGCCTCCTCAAACTACTGCACTGTAGGGTTCCCGTGCTTGCCCTGCCTCTCCTAAATGAGGAGTCCCTGGAGAAAGTGGCCTTGACTTCTCAACCTTGGATCCACAATACCTAGCACATTCCCAACCATGACAGGAGCTCCAAGCCCGTCTGTTGAGTTAAAGATTTTGATCCATCATTGATTTATCAAAACAATATTTCCAGGAACTTTTCTTTATAAATTATGGAAACATTAAATACTATTTTATTTTATTATATATTTGAATTACAAACAAGATTGAATTACATGACGATCCCAGTTCCCTTCTCCCTCCCTAAATACTATTTTAAATTTTCGTTTCTTTTAATTTTATGTATATGTGTGAGTGCCTGCATGTCCATATGTGCACCACATTCATGCCTTGTTCCTGTGCAGTCCAGAAGAGGGACTTGGATCCCTAGGAACTGGAGATGCTGACAGCTGTGAGCTGCCTGACCTGATGTGATGTGGGAACTAAACCTGGATCCTCTGGAAGAGCAGCAAGTGCCCTTAACTACAAAACATCTCTCCAGCCCCTGAACACTATTCTGAGAAGAGAAGAAAATCACCTAGATTCCTACCACTGGCAGCCAGTATTTGTTTTCATTTTTGCTTATTCTTTTCCAGTCTTTGCTTTTTTATGCCTCAGGAGTTTACATTGCAGAAATACAGGATGCATTTAGTGTTTTCCTCGCTTTGTGTTGCCTCAAACATTTGGATATTTTGTACATTTTCAGAGTGATTTTTTTAATGGCAATCCATAGTTGTACCAAAATTCATAATTCCTCCAGTTACATAAGGAACTTGTTCAAGAAATATATGTACATAGTAGACATACTGGAGACCCAAAAGCATTCCAGAGGATGCACATCAGAGACTAGACAGATCATTGATTGGTTTTGTTATTTTATAAATTGTATTTGATTTTAGGTGTGTGGATATCTTGCTGGCATGGTGTCTTATGTACCCCATTTGTGCAGCACTAACAGAGGCCGGAAGAAGGTGGGGGTTTTCCTGGACTAGAGTTACAGAGGGTTGTGACCACCATGTGAGCACTGGGAATCAAACCCTGTTCCTCTTCAAGGGCAGCCAGCATTTTTTAACCACTGAAACTTAGACGAAACGTGTTCTCAGACCAGAATTCAGAAAAAAAAAGAGAGCTACAAACCTCTCCATGACTTAAAATTAAAAACTAGATTTCTAAATAATTCATCATCAATGAGTAAATCAGTGATAATTAATTAAATATTTAGAATTGCATAAAAGGGTAAATGGCCCAGCTATAGCACTCAAGGGTGTTTAGCCGACGTACCACAGAGATACTTACATAACCATGTTTATCGCTGCTTTATTTGCCGCAGCTAGGAATTCGAGCCCGCCTCGACGCCCACCAACAGATGCAAGCGTGAAGAAATGTGGCGCATGCACACAATGGAGCTTTACGCAACTTACAAAGGAAAATGAAAATAGCGTTTCTACAAAAATAGATGCCACGGCAACTCATTACGTAAAGTGAAATAAGCTGCATGGTTTCGCTCCGAGGCTAGCTTAAATTTAAACGCACACGTTTGTATGTGTGCGTATAAGTGTGTGTTACACTTATAGGTCAAGAAGCTAGAACGGGGATGGTAAGAGGGAAGGAAGAGACCTTAAGGGAGGTGGAGAGAGCAGAGAGCAACGAATGCATGGAATGGATAGCAGAAGGAGGATTAACCGAGGGAAGAAATTGAACCAGTTGGAAGGTGGGAGTTGGTGATGGTAGGGCCAGGGGCAAGTAGAAGTAAAATGTGGCATATACATGAAGATGTCACGCCGGGCGTTGGTGGCGCACGCCTTTAATCCCAGCACTCGGGAGGCAGAGGCAGGTGCAGGTGGATCTCTGTGAGTTCGAGGCCAGCCTGGTCTCCAGAGCGAGTGCCAGGATAGGCTCCAAAGCTACACAGTGAAACCCTGTCTCGAAAAACCAAAAAAAAAAAAAAAAAAAAAAAAAAAAAAAAAAAAATTCACAGTGTAACCCGCTACTTTGTATGCTAACCTAAGTAATAACAATAATGAAAATGACTAATGCATGTGAACATATGCATTGTGGCATGGGAACAAAGGTTTCATATAGTAATGCTAAGTTTGGATAGGCAGGACAATTGATTTATGTGGTGATGAGTTAGAATCGGATATACACATTTAATGTGCATATGTTTACATATGGAATATTCTAGGGATGTGTTCATTGATGGCTAGAAGCAGTGAACTCCAGCAGCAATGCCCCTAGCTAGCACTGTTTCTAATACTACCTCTCCCCTAAAAGAACCTTAAAAGGTCTTTGAAGACATGTTGGATTCGAGAACTGAGGCAGGAAATACACAAGGAGAATCTGGAGTATCCTGTAGTGCCCAAAATTACAAGTGCTCAAATATAAAAGGAATCTGAGAGACTTGGGAGCCAACTGATGGAGCTCCATGTTGTCAAAGTTGGAATCACTTGGGCTCAATGATGTCATCTTTCTGCTCCACTATCTTCATTCATTGCTTAAGGCACTAAATCCTGGGGTAATTTATAAGTCAGCAATAGGTAACTAAAGCTGTGTAAGGTAAGATACTTGAACCATAGGAGCCATTTGCTGACGGGGTCAAGGATGGCTGGTAAGGAAAATAATCTTCAAAACAGTGTGACATTGGCCACAGTGTATCAGGAAGATGCCATCCCTCCACCTAAATCTAGTGTTTCCGTCTTGGAATAGAGTGATGGCTCAGTGCGTGGCAGCCTAGCTGGCACTGCATTCCAAGGCCCTTAGTGGGGGAGGTGAGGCTATGAGAATATATTCTTGCTAATAGAATCTGAGCAGATGTGAGGTGTCGCCTTCTGAGTTAAAGCAGCAGGACTGCTATCTTCAGAGTTCTTCCCTATCTCCCAGCAGTCTGAACTCAAATATGTCAGTGTGTGGGTTCCCAGGGATGATTGAGCCCAAGGATGGAAGGGACATGGGTCCTTGAATGAGTCCACAGGGGACAGCTTGCTTCAGAAATTATAGGGGTAAGCATAAGCGTTCGCCTTTAAGTCATAAGAATGCTGGAACTCTTGTTGAAACTCTTCAGTCCTAATTCATACCAGCACAGATAATACACCAAAAGAACGGAGAGCCCAGGAACACAGCCATATCTACATAAGGGCCCACAGCATATGCTAGAGATGTCACCACTAATCACAGGGAAAAAGAAATACTACTTAATAATAGAGCTGTGACACGGTCAGTCACAAAAATAAAATGCAGATGTGTTAGTGTCTTAACTATGAAAAGCAATTAGAAGAAATAGTGGAAAAGACTGCTCACAACCCAAGATGATGACTTCCTTTTCAAAATAAAAACATAGTGAGACCTTCTAAAGTAAAAAAAAAAAATAGATTTATTTAACCTTACTAAAATTAAGTCTTATCTAAGGCAAAATTTACCACAAGCAAGATTAAAAGGTGGGCAATTTACTAGGAGGTATTTGCAACATATAATGGACCTAATGCAACACAACAGAAAAGGGAAAAACAATATGGAAGAACAGTTTTTTACAGGGTGATGGATGCTGTAGCGAGATCACTAAAGTCCCAGGCTTCTTCAGCTGAGGTGGGACAATGTGCAGTGTTGCTAACACTGGAGGAATACTACTCAAATGACTGGGCTAGAGGACGTGCCAACATTGCCACCAAGAAGAGCAAGCACAGCTAATGTTTACAAACATCTCCCCTCTATGACTTACCTGGATGATTCCACCTCTAGGTGTCTCCCCTGGAGGAATCCTGACCTGTGTGCTCAGTGGATACACACTAGCTGCTCTTTACAAATAGCCAAGTACTACAAACTGCCTCACTGACCACCTACAGGGGAATGAATTGATGACATACAGAATGCTCCTATGACAGGGTATGACACGGCAGTTTTAGAAGGGTGAACCAGGTCTACCTATTCATTCATGTGAATAGGCTTTTACTTTACAGTGCTGGCTATCCAACTCAGAAGCTCAGGGATGTTAGTAGATGCTCTGCAACTCAACCACATCCCAGTCCTAACATGGGTAGCTTTAAATAATGTCACAATGGGTGAGATACAAAACCTAGTTAGTATAACATGAAAAGTTCATCACAGCCCAGCAAGGGAGCATACGCCTGCCAACCCCAGTGCTCAGGAGGCTGAGGCAGGAGGATTATAAGTATAAGGCCAACCTGGATTATCCAGCAAGACCTGTGTCAAAAGCAGAGACATGCCTCCAAATAAAACAACCAAGACTGTCAGTTAGTATGCAATGTTCCCAGTAGAAGGCAACAATAAACAAATATGACATAAAAGAAAAACAAACATTATTTAGCATAGGCTGACCTTCTGACACAGCCTCTTCAGTACTAGAATGATAAGCTTATGCCACCATGCCCTGCAAAAATACCAGGTTTAATAAATTTATCAGCCAGATCCAATTAAGAGATAGAAATTTGGAAGAATTCAACACCCACAAGAAGTTAAGTAAGGGGCTACAAGTGCTGCTCAGTGTCGGAACTCTTGCCTGGCATGCACAGAGGCAGGGTTAGATACCCAGTGCAGGGTGGGTTATAGGCATGGGGGTGGGGATTAGCTAGTAAAAGATGGTTAAGGGAGGTATAAGGACCTTCATGGGGAGGGAAAAAAAAAGGTGGAAAGGAAAGAAGAAAGGAAGGACCAAGGAAGGAAATAAAAATTGGAGAACTTCCAGAGCTAAGAACACTTGCATGTAGCCACCATCTGAAAAGAGACATTCAGACATTAGTAGGGTGTGACTATACTACAGATGCTTCAAGCCAGACACCCATAGCTGTCAAGTGGTTGGCCTCAGGGGAGCCATTGTAAGATGTTGTAGAGACAACAGAGGGCCTCTCCCATGGAAGCAAGGCAGTATTCCTCTAGCTCCCTCTATCTTCAAAGCCTAGCACAGCAGTCAAAGGAGACGTGTTTACAGGTTGGGGGTGGGTTTAGTATGGTGAACAGAGTAACTGTAGGATCTACAGTGTAGATGAATTTGAAGCTAAAGGGCAGTAAGTTGATTATTGGCACATAAATTATGTATAGTAAGGATATGGGTGTTGCTTATATAATTATTTGTGGCTCAAAGATATCAGAATAAAAATGAAAAAATGATTACAAGATACAGAATATTTTTTAAATTAAATTAATCAGTATGGAATAAAAATATTTCTTCCTGAACACTAGAAAAGCAAATGAAAAGAAATGGTGAAGATTACAGATCAGAGTCTGTGACAGAAAGAATTAAGACTCTGTCATGAAGTAAGACTAAAGACAGTGGTTTCTCTCTATAAGAAGACCAAATCATTTAAATAAAAAAATGTAAATGGGTAAAATCTCTTCATTAAAAAACAAAGACTTAAAAATGAATCAAACTAAAATTATGTGCAGCTTGTAAGAATCACCCTTATAAAAGGGACAGAAAATTAACAGTATGAATCTCTTCCATGGCACTTGGGTCCTTCCTGCCCTGTCTTTTGTCTATACCTGTCTAAATCCTTCTAATAGACGTATGTACTTATAAGACCCTCAAGTGTCTCCTGAGAATAAATAAGAAGCCTATAGTATAAAATACTTCTAGAGATGTAAACTCGGGACCTTGGAATAAGCATGGAGGAAGACTTCTATAGAGCCTACTGCATCTATGAATTATGAGTCATGTGCACACATTATTCATTAAAGCAACATTAATAAACCAATCAAAGCAAACAGGCTGTCTTCTTCTTCTTCTTCTTCTTCTTCTTCTTCTTCTTCTTCTTCTTCTTCTTCTTCTTCTTCTTCTTCTTTTTCTTTCCAGACAGGGTTTCTCTATGAAACAGTCCTGGATATCCTGGAACTCACTCTGTAGACCAGTCTGGTCTTGAACTCACAGAAATCCACCTGCCTCTGTCTCCTGAGTGTTGGGATTAAAGGCATGGGCCACCACTACCCGGTTTATGCTATATAATTCTTAAGACATCTTAACTATCCCCTTTCCTCAAAATACTAAAAGCAAACTCAGTATATAATTCATCAATTCTATTCCTTGGTGTATACTCAAAATAACTGATTGAATGAACATGATGGTGTACTTCTTCGATCCCAGCACCTAGGAGGCAGAGGCAGGCAGATTTCTACATAGTAAGTTCCCAGTCAACCAGGGATATACAACGAGAACCTGTCTCACCACCACTATCCCCCTATAAAGAATTGATACTGGTGTTCTAAAAATATATCTGTACACCCACACTCATAGCAGCATTGGGCACAGGGTTAAAACACAGACACAACCCAAGTACCCAAGTATTCATCACAGATGAATGGATAAAACAAAATGTGGTATATATACATAATGCAATACTATTGAGGCTTTAAAAGCAAGGCCATTCTTACATATGCTACAGCATGGATGAACTGTGAGGACAATATGCTAAGCTGGGATAAGCTGGGATGAATACTCTAGGATTCCACTTACATGAGATTCCATAGAACTATATACATGGGTCATGGGAAGATGGCTCAACGAGTTAAGTGCTTTGCCATGCAGGCATAAGCACCTGAGTTCAGATCCCTACAACCCATGTAACATTGATGTCCCCAATCCCAGTATTCCTACAGTGATAGGAGAGGTAGAGACAGAAGAGTCCCCAGAAGTTCATGGGCCAGCTAGCCTGGAGTACACAGGGGCAGACAAGAAACCCCATCTCATTCAAGGTAGGAGATGAGGACTAACTACTGAGGTTGTCCTCTGACCCCCATGTGTGTACTGTGGCACAAATGCATCTGCACTCACACACATAAACACTTACGTACTTAACACACACACACGCATGGAGAGATGGAGAGAGAGAGAGAGAGAGAGAGAGAGAGAGAGAGAGAGAGAGAGAGAGAGATTGAACAAAGTTATAATGGCGCAATAGTTAATATTGATTGTCAAATTGACAGGATCTAAAATCACCCAGGAGACAAGCGTGTGAGGGATTTTATCCAGAGTTGGTTGATTGAAATGGGAAGCTTCACCTTAACTACAGGTGACACCATTTTGTGAATAAGGAGGAGACAGGAGTGAAGAGCTAGCATTTATCACTTGCTGCTTCCAGCCTGTGCATGCAGTACCTGCCACCAGGACTTCCCAAACACGACGGACAATACCCTCATTAGTTTTCCCTTCCTAAAGTTGTATTGGTCATGGCATTTTATCACTGCAGCAGTGAAAGTAACTAATACAACTGGAAAAGTTTATATTAGATGTATTGTGTCACAAGCAGAATAAAAAGAAAGTGGTCCCAGCATGCAGAAGGCTAAGGCAGGAGTCCTGATCATGACTTCAGGGCTACATAGGAAGACGTTGTCTTAACAAAACAAGCAAACAAAAAAGCCATGCCTTTAATTGAAGCTCTCAGGGTGGTTTACATAGAGAATTCCAACTCTACACAGTGAGATCCTGTCTCAGAAAAAAAAATAAATAAGAACAAAAGGAGGAAGAAGATGAAGAAGAAAGAAGAAGAGAGACAGTTTCCTTCTTTTCTCTTCCAAAAAGGTCCTCTGCCCCTCCCGTGGTAACCCTGCACTGTTCTGTGAAGGTTCACCTGGCAACCAGCCATTTTCCTCTTAGCATGACCACAGACTCATGTTCTTGGGACTGTAAAGATTTAGGTATTGCGCTGGCCTGCCCCTGTCACCTGACAGAATACCTGTCAGGTACCCTGGTCAGCCAAGGGTTCCATGACTACTGGTCTGCACACAGGTGCAAAGGACCCCTTTAAAAGAAAGACCCCTGCCCATTTACGCTCTCATTTCCCATCTCTGCTGTTCCCCTGGGGCAGACAGGACTTTTCCTGTCTCCTCTTCTCTTCTGTCCTCCCTCTGTCTCTCTGTCTCTGTGTCTCTTTACCTCTTTTCTCTTTCCTTCCCCCTTTCCCTTTCTAATAAAATTTCTCACTGAGCTCTGGCTGGCTGGCTGGCATGTTTGGCCCCTGCCTCAGTCGACCTTGCCTGCCATGGAATCTGCCAAGGTTCACCATACATATTATCATAACAGGGACAAGGACCTTGACATACATGTGTGTTTAATTTTTAAAATATTTATCTTTATCATTTTAAATTATATGTGTCTATGGGGTATGTTCACATGAGTGCAGTACCCATGGAGGTCAGACGTGTCAAAATCACCTGGAGCTGGAGATGTAGCTGTGAGATTTCTAATGTGGATGCTGGGTAAGGAAAGCAAGTCCTCTGTAAGAGCAGTGTGTGCTCTTAACCACAGAGCCATCGCTTCAACCCCATGTAGATGCTATATACATTTGAGTGATATGGTGGTATTACAGTCAAGTCTTCATCTTCCTATCTGGAAAATGGGACCATTAGTCCTCACAGGGCTTTGAAGGATGCATAGGTGAGCTCACCTCTGTCCCAGACCACTGCCACTTGATCTGCCACCCAACCCTTCCAGAACTTTCTCTAGAGTCACTGTCCTGGAGTTGGTCTCATCCTGAGAGTGGGAGGTAAAACCAAGGCAGATGGTATGTAGCCATGGACTTGAAATGACTCAAATGTCCCAGGCCATCTAAGCCATTTCCACTACAGGTTACTGGATTAACTAACCATTTGGACTTCTATAAGAAACCTCTCTCTCTCTCTCTCTCTCTCTCTCTCTCTCTCTCTCTCTCTCTCTCTTCTTCCCAAGACAGAATAACTCAGTTTCCCCACAGGAGAGCATGGACAGCTAGCAAGAGAAAGGTCCCATCTTGCTCCTTTTCTTCTCTGTCCCCTCACCCATACCAGCCTTACTGCCAACCCGTGAAACCGGGCACCCCGGGGTGTCCCTGGGGGAGAGTGGCCCATCTCTCTTTACAAAGAGGCAGGATTGGGCTAATAAGAACCAGCTGTGTTGGTGGTGGGTTTCACCCCACCCCTCCCCTGCCCTTGCTCTGATAGCTGTGAGAAACTGATGACAACCTGTTTGACCTCTGACCTCCGAACTTGACCCGCTGCTAATACCTCCAGCTGCTGATTGCTGCTGCAGCCCTTTGTCTCGGGCTGTTTGGGAGCCTGGACAGACAAATGATTTCTATTTGTCCTCTGGTGCCGCGGATGGAGCTGATCGATAGAACCCGCGAATGATGTCAAGGATTTGTCACCGTGGCTTATGAATGACAAAAACGTTCCTCGACCCCCCACTCCACCTTTCTCCCCTCCCCAAAGAAACACCTTTTGGGGGGAAAAGACTGAAAGCCAGAGAAGGCATATCGATTTTTTTTTTTTTTTGCTTTCTTAAATAGCAGCTCAAGCCACAAAAGAGAGAAAGACAACACTTTTCTGTGCTAAAATGCAGCAAAAAGCCTCACAGAGAACAAGACTGGTGATTAGATCTGCTAGTGCGGTTAAGCACCGCAGGCCGCATATACCACAACTGCTCAATTGGTCCAGCCTTCGGCGGACCAATTTCTTACCCGTTCCCAGCAGCCCAGACATGAGGGGGCTCTAGAGAAGGCTTTGTGCTCCTCTTCCTTCACCATCTACTCCCAGCTCGAGAGCAATTTCTGGCCCCCACCCCTTCCTCTTCTTTTCTGGTTAGGCGCTGGAACCCGGGCATACGGCCCTGAACCAGTACCCAGCCTGCCGTTGGACATACAAGCACCCTTTGGACGGCAGATTTACATTTTTAAAAGAGACCTTCACAGAGTCCAAAGCCTGTTTGCCAGTCCCTGGGAAGCTCAGCCTCCAGCAAGAGGGCATGTACCTCAGGATGCTCTGGGGAAGGTGTGGGAGGAGTTTGAGGCAGCTAATTGAGGACTGCGTTTGTTGAGTATGGACAGAAGCCAAGGGCCTCCGTGGAATTGGAATCTTCAGGTGATTTGGAAGCACCAGGGCAGGCGGCTTTGCAGACATGAAGCAGAGACTCAGTTTTCCCATCTGTGAGAGGGGTATGCAATTGAATCTACCTCACAAAGATGCTGAGATAATCATTGGGATTATCCAATTATCCAATTATCCAAGCATTGGGATAATCCAGGAGGTTAGGTCTTGTTTTTAAAACAACTTTAACCACTGGTGTTTGAAGACTTCCTGCTACCCTGGAGACTCCCCAGCATATTGATGGCACAAGGCTGGATAGAGACACACTTCTACCCAACCGAGGACCTGGGTGTGGAGGTGGTCTCGGAGCTGAATGAAGAGAGCTCTGGCAGGATGGTGTCCTCTCTTTCCAACCACGGGCCCTGAGCAGAGGCAGCAGGGATACCCACTCTCAGGTGGTCTCAGACACAGAAGCCACATGGGAGGATACAAGGCTGCTTAGGCCCTTAGTACTTATTACTTAGACCATCGCAGTAGCTACCTGCCTGCCTCAAGTTTTGTCCATCTGTCCTCCACATCATCATCAGAGTTACCTTTCCTTCTCAAATCCACCCCGACATCTCTATTTAGATCCCTCTCGCCATGGCTCCTCACTGTATTCAGGATAAAGCCTAACCCTCATCCTGGCATGCCAGGTCCTCCCAGGTAGGCTCTAGCCTGTCACTTCAGTATCTCCTCAGGCCATGGTCCTTATCTTGGAGTCACCTTATTTGGATCATGCCAAGCACATCTTCCGTGTGGCCCCTTGCCTAGCAAACCCCTTTACTTCCATGTTAGTAATAATTCTGTTCCATCTCCGACCCCCAGCCTATGGGACTGCACTTCCAACATGATTCTACTCACACCTGTCTTCTGCCTGGATTGGGGTCCTCTGGTGCAGAAACCAGGCTGTGCTAGACCAGTGTTCTGGATAGCATGATTGGAAAGTGCTTGTACTTTCTAGAAATATATGACCAATCAATAATAATAATAATAATAATAATAATAATAATAATAATAATAAGGTTACTAAGGCCATGGCTACTACAGCTGGTGACTTATATTATTGTACTGTCCATGCCATGCAAGTGTTCTACCATTGAGTTACATGCCAACCTTTCTTTTTCATTTTTGGGACAGGGGCTCATGAGGTTACATAGGCAAGCCTCTAACTTGTAGCCCTCCTATTTCAGACTCTTAAGTAGTTGGGTATGATGGCAAATCTTGATTGCAACTTAGTTAGGAGTTGTCCCAGACTGAATATAGGGGAAAAAGTGAACTGAGCACTAGTATTTGCCTCTCTCTGCTTCCTGACTGCAGATGCCATGTGACCAGTTGCCTCTTGTTCCTGCTACCATGCCTTCCCCACCATAATGGACTATACCCTCAAATTATGAGCCAAAATAAACCCTTCCTTGATTAAGTCACTTTTTGTCAGGCATTCTGTCACAGTAATAAGAAAAGAAACTCTTCTTAAAAATTGGTACCAGGAGTGGGGTTTCAATTATCAACCTAACTATGTGGTTTATAGGCATCAGCTCTACATGGAAGGATTTAGAGATGAAGGATAAAGAAGACTTAGAATGTTGTAAACTTAGTTTAATGGGCCTTTCTGGGAGTTTTGAAGATCGGAATGCTGAGAGAAATGTGGACAATAGAGGCCTGACTCATGAGGTTTCAGAAGGGAAGAAGGACTCTGTTGAGAACTGGGCTAGAGACCATTCATGTTACAGCCTGAAAAAAGAATTTAACTATATTTTGTCCATGTCCTGAGATTGTAAGGATGAATTTCATCAGTAATAGACTAATTGTTGGGGCTAGACAAGGTAGAATTCAGATGTGGTGTAGTTATTGATCACCACTGTTATCTAGGTTTACAGGGGGGCAGAAAATAGGGCAGAAAGATGAAAAATAGTTTTGTGTGGAAGAAGGTGTACATGAGTATGAAGTTAGATGTTAGAAACAAGGGGGCTGAGACTACAGCTGTCATTGCCATGGAGCTTAGCACCATTAATGAGAAACTTTTCACTCTTCACTGGGGCAACAGAAAAGGTGCTCTGAGGGCAAGACCCCCACCCAGAAGGCCCCAACTTGGAAAATGCAAATTTGTTTGGAAAGAGAGAGCTTGAATTAAGAAATGGCTCCTTGCTCAAATATAGCTACCTAGGGAAGTGCTTTCTGAAAGAAAGTCTCAAGGGTATACAGAGACCTCTATAGCTGTGGTCTAAGGAGGCCCCAGGCTACATTTTGGGCTGGTAGCAGAACTTGGCATCATCCACATGGTGCTGGCTTTCTAGGCATGAACGATGTGAGAGCCAGTGGATAATGGATGCTTGCACCAAGGTTACAAAAAGAGGCTGAGAAGGTGAAGCCTGGGTTGCAATGAAGAGTCTAGTATGCTGGAAGATGCCAGGACCATGGGATGTGTGACAAGGAAAGCTGCAGCTACAGAGTGCAGCCAGCACAAGCTGAGGGCCTTGTATGGATGCTTAGCTTTGCCCTGCTGATTTGGATCTTGCTTTGGTTCAATCTTTCCCTGCTGTGCACCCCTTGCTCCCTTTTGGAATAGGGGTGTTTATTCTACACCACTGTGTACTGGATGCATGTAACCTGTGTTTTGATTTTATGGAGGCCCACAGTTAAAAGGTTGCTGTGAGTCTCAGAAGACCTTTTGGGATTTTGAAGTGTTAGACTTTTAAGGTTATGAAGCCTATTAAAAATGGTATAAATACATTTTGGCTTGTGATATGAAAATAAGACTTTATGGTATTATAGTGGAATGTTGCAATTTAAAGGGGCATGTTTGATGGGGGTAGATTTGTGATAGTTAATCTTCACTTGGCAACTCAACTAGTCCTAGAATCATTATGGAAGCCCATATCTGGATGTATTCATCAGTTATAAGGGTGTTTCCAGAAAGGTCTTTTGTTTTGTTTTTGTTTTTCAAGACAGTTTCTCTGTGTAGCCCTAGCTGTCCTGGAACTCACTCTATAAACCAGGCTGGTCTTAAACTCACAGAGATCTGCCTGCCTCTGCCTCTGCCTCTGCCTCTGCCTCTGCCTCTGCCTCTGCCTCTGCCTCTGCCTCTGCCTCTGCCTCTGCCTCTGCCTCCTGAGTGCTGGGATTAAAGGCGTGTGATACCACTGCCAGGCTACTTCCAGAAAGGTTTAACTGAAGAGGGAAGTTTTACTCTGGATGTGGTTTCCAGGACTCCAGGATGGAGTCCCTGATTGAATAAGAAGGAGAAAGTGAACTGAGAACCAATATTCATCTCTCTGTGTTTCCTGGCTATGATTACAAACTGATCAACTGCCTCACCCTCCGAACACTGTGCCTTCCCCACGATGAACTGAACCCTCAAGCAGTGAGCCAAAGTGACCGTTCTCTCTATAGGTTCCTTTTGGAGGAACCTATATTTTGGAGGAACAATAAGAAAAATAAGTGATCCACCAGGATTACAGGTCTGAGTTACCACGCGTGGCTAAGATGATGATGGAGATAGGTCTCCTACCCCCAGACTGGTCTGGCACTTACTGCATAGCTGTGGATGACTTTGGGCTTCTTCTTCCCTCTACCTCTCAAGTGCTGGGACCACAGAAGCGTATCACCAGTTTATGGGATTTGAGGAATCAAACCCCAGACTTCATGCTTGCTATGTGAGTATTCTACAAACTGGGCTATATCTGTAGCCCTGCTTGGCATCTTTAAACTCTGACGCTATAGCAAACTCATTGAGTGCTTTGTTGCAGAAACGCTCAAGCAATATGGCAGAATATGTTTAAAGGAGGAAACTACTTACAAAACTCTTTTGTATTGACTAGGGTACTTCTTCAAGTGATTGAAAGACCAAAGTTCAGGCTTGGTGGCACATGCCTGCAATCATGACACTTGAGAGGCAGAAACAGGAAGATCAGGAATCCAAGGTCAGCCTTGGCTACACAGCAAGTTCTAGGCCAGCTTGGGCTACATGAGACCCTGCCTCAAGAAATAAAAACAAAACAGTTCAAACTGTCTTCAGCCAAAGGGGATTGTTGGCTGTTAGAACAGAGGAGGAAAAAGTAAAGTTGGTTTCAAATGAGGCCACATCAGGCTCAAATGATATGATCTAGACTGGAACTTCCTTCCCGTCCCTCTCCTCCTCTCCCTCTTCCTCCCTCCCTCTTCTCCCCCCCCCCCTTCCCTACCTTCTTTCCTCTTCCTCCCTCCCTTCTCCTTTCTTCTGTTCTCCCCCTTCCCTGCCTCTCTTGGCTCGATTCTAAGTAGCTTTAAGCACAGGTGGTTCCTTCATGGTTTCCAGGCAGGTCCCAGCTTCTGGTTCAGCATGGAAGACTGTGGCACTGTTTGCCAAGAAGGCCACATCAGTGCCTCTCATCTCACCTAATCTTCTGCCATGCAGTCACTGACTCAAGAGGTGTATCCTCACTCCCTGGCCCTGAGTCTGAGCTGGTGTTAGTGACCAAATACACCCACTAGAATGTGAAGCCTGGTAGCTTCTGCCATGGTTTCTTGCCTAGTCTCTCTCTAGGTTCTTCCTTTTGATACGCCTGCTCCTTGGAACCTAGCTGCTGACTGTCAAAAGCTTGCACCACAGACAACCTGTGTCTATGTGCTATGGCCAACAGATCCAATCTCCTGGGGATAGCCAGTGTCCACTGTATTGTATTAACCTTACACTGAACCTGGCTGGAGCTGGCCGATTTGCGTAGGTTGGTTGTTCAGCAAGCCCTTCTCTTCTTTCCCAGAGCTAAGATTACAGGATGTGCTACTGTGCCTGGCTTTTATGTGACTGCTGGGGACTGAACTCAGGTCCTCGTGCTTGCATGGAAAGCACTTTACCCACTGAGCCATCTCTCCATCTCCATACTTTCATTTCTTGGATAAATATCAGGAGGCTGAGCTGTAGCTCCTAAGGTCATGCACATTTGGAAGAAGTGTCCTAAAATTTCTAAACTAACTTCCAGAAACTTCTTTAGACTCCTGCTGCTCATCCACAGCACACAGGGTGGCCTTTTCTTCACACTGTCATCAGCATGGAATAGTTACCAACTACAAGGTGAAAAAATGATTGCCAGCTACTGCTTTAATTGAAATTTCTTTGATTCCTAGTGAGGTCAGGGACCCTCTCATATCTATATTGACTATCGCTATTTCTTCTTTTGCAATATTGCCTAGTCATACCCTTTGACCAATTTTTATATTCCAGTGTTTGTATATTTTATTATTGATCTATGAAACCTTTTTATATATGAGAGGTCTAATCTTTTGTTGGCCATGCATCTTATAAACATCACTTGTATCTAAGTTTACATAAGGGGCACTCAAATCAGATAAGCAAAGGCCTGGAGAAGGCAGTGTGAGCCTTCAAATACAGTCTGCACCTGGCAAGAGAATGTAACTAGAATTTAACTAGAGTAGCTGCACAGAGAGAGCCCAGGCTCAGAGAAAAGAGGGGCCAAAAGGCTGACCATAGCTGGGAACTGTAGCTGCTAACGGCTCCCAGCAGCCTCATCCCTGGAGAACTGCCCTTGAGGAGCAGGAGCCACCTTCCCTGGAGATTCCACACTCCTAGGAGGCCTGACACCAGTGGCTAAGTGGCAGGAGGGGATGAAAAGCCCAGCCCCTCAACTCAAGGAAAGATGGACACTTGGGTGCAGGTGGTGTTCCTGGGATCCCCAAGACCTTTGCTAAGTCCCCCAGAGGCCATCTTTGCTTAGCTCTTCTGCTTCTGTGTGTTCACTCTCCCCACCCCCCACACTGAGATCACTCAGCTGATCACCAGGCTCTGCTACTAGGGACCTTATGCATGAGCCAGAGCTGCACAGTCAGAGACAGGATGGGAAGAGACCAAAGGGCAGGGCAGGGAGGATGGTTCCTTCCAAAGCCAGGCTGTGAATGGGGACAGTGTTCTCTTTGCTGAGGGAGATAGGATGGGGCGTTGCCCTTGACACACTTCCACCACAAACTGACACTCCAGTTCCCTTAAGCACACTGTTTGCACATTCCCAGGGGCTTGATTGGATTCATTCACAGCTCCAGGGATGTGCTCTGGATCTATTCAACCTATGTGACGTGTCACCCATCCTTGTCTACAGCCATAGTGACTGGTTCAAGGTTGTCTTAGTTACTTTTCTATTGCTATGACAAAACACCGTGACCAAAGTGACTCATACAAGAAAGTGTTCGACTGGGCTGAGAGTTCCAGAGGGTCAGAGTCCGTGATGGCAGAACAGAGGCGTGGAGGCAATGGCAAGCTAACATCTTGATCTGCAAGTAGGAGGTGGAGAGGAGCGCACTGGGAATGGGCTTTTGAAACCTCATAACCCCCTCCCCAGTAACAGACCTCCTCCAACAAAGCCACACCTCCTAATCCTTCCCAAACAGGTCCATCAACAGGGGTTCAAGTATTTAAATCTGTGAGCCTATGAATTGTCCTCACTCAAAGTGACACAAAAGTATAGAGGCCAGTCAGAGCCAATAAAACACTGGGGTTTCTGGGAAGGGAAGCTGATCTTTCCCACTGAACATGTGGGTAATTAATGCAACACAACTGTTTTTGTCACCCATGGAGCTGGAAGCTAGTGGCACCATGGACAACCAAACTGAGAGAAAGATTCTGTTGACACCTGGGCCTGAATCAAACTGACACCTGAAACAGTGCATGAGAAGAACCAGCAGATTCATTGTTTTCCAAAGACAGTTGGAAGAGGCCTTCCTGGCCCTTGTACCATGAATCTTTTTTATTTTATTTATTTATTTATTTATTTATTTATTTATTTATTGGTTTTTTTTGAGACAGGGTTTTTCTGTGTAACAGCTTTGGCTGTCCTGGAACTCACTTTGTAGACCAGGCTGGCCTCAAACTCACAGAGATCCTCTTGCTACTGCCTCCCAAGTGCTGGGAATACTTAGGGTTAGGGTTAGGGGTAGGGGTAGGGGTAGGGATAGGGGTAGGGTTAATGTGCACCAACACTACCTGACTGTACCACAAGTCTTAGCACACACATGATATGAGCTCAGTGGTTCGCACAGAGGCCAGGAGGAGCCCAGAAAACCTGCTGTAGGCACAGCCAGAAGTACACCCTACTATGTCCTCTTGCTATGCTAGGTATTCCCCAGTAATGACATGTTACCAGTAGACTCTGACAGAATGAGTTGGTCACCATGAGGACAAACTCACACTGCTGTGAACATCTGGGTCACTAGCCTGTTGTCTGAGTTCTTCAGATATTCTCAACCCTTCGAAGCCCTGGGGAATTCATTTCCTTGTCTCCTCTAGCTGGGATGGAGCAAAGGGCATCTGCTCTAGGCAGAAGGAACAGCACCACCTCAAAGATCACATCTAAGTTGGGCTAAAAGCCCTCCCTTTGCTGTTCCTCAAGGGTTGGAGGATGGGTAAGAGCCAGGGTCTTGGAAAAAGACATTTGATATTTGCAACTGGGTGGCCTGAATCTCTGTCTCCCTGAGATGCCAACCCTCCATCCATAGTGTGGACAAGCCTGTCATCTTACAAGAACCCAGTGCACAAAATCTATAAAGCAAATCTCATGACCTGACCCATCTCCCTGAGGGGCTTTGTGAGGGACTGGGAGCCTTCTGCCTCTGTCAGGCTCCCTTCCTATGCCATTGCTGGCTTCTGTGCCTCCTCCAGGAGCAAGTATCACATGGGGGCCAGAGGGAACTAGTGAGACACCAGAGGAGCTTGTGTTCCTTAGCAGGAGACAAAAATACACAGAAATCTAGGTCCTGCCTAGCTTGAATCCCCATGGAGTGTTAGTTAACTCCCCCAATGCAGGTGTGCACCAGGTTCTCAGTGGAGGAGGGTAGTGTGCACCAGGAAACAACAACCACTGTCATCTCTTGGCCAAGATCCCAGCCTGCCCACTGTGAGCCTCAGACATGGAGCTTACCCTCGTCAGGTGAGAAGGGGTTGAATGCCCCAAGAGAAAACTAGTTCTGAGAAGGACAGATCAATGTCAGAGAGTAAGGGATGTGTCCCACAAGAGGAACTGCCAGGACCAAGGTGTGGGCCCCTGGGAGGGTGCAAATTGCCTAAAGAAGACTTTGTGCTCTGGATTAGAAAGGTGGATCGGGCTGTAAAGAAAAGCCAGTGTGGAGTTCAGTCTCAGGCTTTGGTGGGGAGTGGCAGGAGGAGGCTTCTGTGTACAGCAGAACGCCACCAGCCAGCACCAACGAAGCTGGGACAAGAGACCCTTGGGAGGCGGGTGCAATGGTGTGGAGGAGTACCCACTGGCATCTGAATGAAGATATGAATGATGACGGAGACCGTGAGAGAAGTGCACGGCTCTGTCTCCCTAGGGATAGAGTGACCAAAAAGCTGCCTTCACATGAACCTCAGAGGGTACCTCCCCACTCAGCCAGCCCCCTTCCTCAGATGGTCAGCTCCATGTTGGCCACCTGTTCCCATCGCTGGGTGATATGGGCAGCAGGGATCATTAACCCAAGCCATGAACTCTCTCTGCCTCCCACACATCTGGCCGGATAGAAGCCCCTCCTCCACTCCCACTCCCCAGTCTCCAGGCCTCTGCCTGGCCAGACACTTCTCTCCTTTGGAGGAACACACCTGCCACTGCCATTCCAGGCCCCATCCCTCAGCACATAAGGGGACACCCAATTCACACAGCCTCTTTGAGAAAGGCTCTGACTGGGAGTCCAGAGATCCAAGCGTAGCTTCCAACTCTGCTTCTCGCAGACCCTATGCCCTTAAGCAACTTGTGTCTTCAGAGCCTCGGCTTTCTCCTCTGTGGATTGAGGATAAATTGTCCCCCACCACCACATTTGCACCCGGGGATGAAATAGAGAGTATATAAGGACATCCATAAGCCCTTAAGTGCTGCTTAAACTGTGTGTTTTCCTTTACACACCTGACAAACTCCTAGAGTGTGAACACTCCTCTGAACCTGCACACCCATGACCTGTTCCAGGCCTCTCGCATCCTGCGATGGGGAGAGCTTTTCCGGAAGCACAGGCTTCATTCACATCCTCTGTGTGACCAATGGGGAAATGAATCAAAGCAGGAAGGAATCTATCAGGACTAACTTCCCAATATGGTAGGCTCGTTGGCTTCTGGAAATCTTCCCAGAAGACAATCTATTAAGTACTTTGCTCAGATACTCTGTTGCATGGGATTGATGTGATTCTGTCATACAATCTGTCAGGAGATGGGGGAAAGGATGTGATGACTTGCTAAGATTCCCTCATCCATCTGACTTCCTACATGCTAGACGTACAGATTGTCATGTGCCGTGCAGGGGATAGGGTCTGGGGTTTGTAACACTTCCAGCTGTGCAACCTTGGAGGTAAGCACTGTTGGAGCTGATGAGAAAATGTCTTTCACACCCTCTCTGAGCCTCTCATTTCCCTCTCAAAGAAAAAGATCATAAATTCCAAGGATAATGGTCATGCCTAGCACTCCACCTGTTTGTTGGATGGATGAATGCATGGGTGGTACTCAATAAGAGCTACACTTCGTGTTAGCTCGTCTTTCCTCTCTGGGTCTGAGCTTATTTCCTGTCAAATGAATGTGCTTCAGAGCCTGGCTCCTGGCTCCCTGTCCAGTCAGGCTTCTGTGATCTGCCTCTGTGCTGAAGCTGAGGATGGGGTGGGGGGAGTAGTAAGGAATTGGGGGTCTGCGTCTTCATGCCCTGAGGCTCTGGCTGCCCTCTGCGTTTCAGGGCATGGGCAGCAGGTATGCATTCCCGTTCCCACGGGGCTGCCCAGCTTGGGAGAGTGGCCTGAGTTGCAGCCCCACACTGACCTGCTCTTAACCCCCAGCAAAGTTACACAAACTCTTCCACGCTCTGCTGACAGCTGGGCCACCATGGCTACATAAGGTGAAGGAGAGAACAATGCTTCTCCTTGTGCCTCAGTCCTTCCGTCTCCCCACACCGGGCAGAGGAATACAGGGGGCATGCGGGAGGGGCACCTGGCTCAGATTTCAGTCAGGCCTGGAAACCGGATCTTCCTCCCCATCCAAACTGTGGAGCTTGGAGAAGGCTGCAGCCTGGGTCCCAGCAGGGGCTCAGCTCACCTTCTCCATCCCTTCAGCAAATGCACTGGACTTAATGATGATGATGGAAAGGAAAGGATCCACACAGGAACCAGGAAGCCTGGGTCTGGTTATGTCGTGGTCAAGGAAGGTATCAAGGGGTGGACTCCCTGGGGGCTTAGAATGCTGGGTACAGAATACCCACTCCAGTTCTAGTCTCTGATGGGCACCTATAGTCTGACACTCACTTCCTCATCAGGTGAAGGAGTCCCCACCAACAGGGTCATTATGAGAAAAAAATAAGAAATAAGTCCTTATACATGCTATACTTACAGGCTTAGCAGGAAGGGAGATACGTGTGGCCCTTCTTCAGCTTCCAGAGGAAAAGCAAATTGTTTGAATTGTCTAACACAGAACAGAACTACTTAAAGTACATGAAACTAGCTGTCAAAATTGTGAAACATAATCACAGTTTTGATTGCTTTGTGGCGGCATAAAAATTTGCAAATTTTTCATCAGGCAAGAAAAGAAAAACAAAGAATAACGATCGTCAACCCATTACTCCCCCCATTGTGTTTGCATGCCCGTCTGAATTAGTTTGCTCATGTTGACACACGCTCAGCCCTGCCTCGCTTGAGACACACGTTTCTTATTCTTCTTCAGTCGTTTCATATTTAGGCTCGAGTTGTATGGTGGTTGGTTCTCTTCCAGATAACTGCCTTTGTTTGAAAACAATGTCAAAGACTCTCTTCTCTCTGGCAGGCTGCCACCACCATGCCTCTCTGAAGCTTCTGTCCCTATGTCCTTCTCCTTTGGTGACCTTTCTTCTGCCTCAGGTTCTGCTTCTCCTTTTGCTTGGTTAAGAATTCCAGCAAGAGAACAAATAGGAAATCCTCAATCTCTCCTCAGTGGGAGATAAAGGACCACGACCTGGCGGAGATGTTTCAGCACCGTGGACAGCGACACCCACGGGCCTCCTGAACTTTGAAGCTCTCCTCTCTGACTTTGATACTCAAGTTGTTTCTTCTTTTGTAGAAGCAAACGGCTGAGAGGACCAGAGCTGAACAAGGCCATCTTTGAGAGCTCTTACAGCCTGTGGCTCCCACTTTCCTTTCCTTTCCGCATCTCTGCCCCTCCCTTCTTCCTGTGTTTCCTTCCCATTTCCTTTCTTGATAAGGAACATCTAAAATCAAGTTCCCAGCGAGAGGAGCAGCAAATAGCCCAGCAACTCTAGGAACCTGACTCTGACTAGTCACTTGACCTACCCCTCTGTCTCTGGCTACCTAGAGTCATTGGACAGTGGCTGACACAAGGCTGAGCTGGTGGCAAAGAGTGCAGCGTCTTACATGGTTGGGGGGTGGGGCTCTCCTGCTCATGCAGCTGTACAATGGCCAAGCTCCATCTAAGAGCCTTGCTACCATGTCCCCCAAGCATGACACTGGATCACAGATAGACCCATACATAGAAAATCTTCAAGAAGGGTCAAAAGTTAGCAGGAGCACATGAGGATATTTAAAGGCAAAGACTGGAAGTAAAAATCACACCACTCCATGTGATTCATGTAGCCCTGGGAGACCTCAGTCTTGCTAAAGAGTCAAGGATGACCCTGAATTCCTAATCTGCCTGTTTCTACCTTCTAAATGTTAAGATTTTGTGTGATTCTGGGAATTGAACCCAAGGCTTTGTGCATGCCAGGCAAACACTACCAACCGAGACACATCCCCACGTTACCTGGGCTTCTTTCACTTTTTAAAATACATTTTTATTTTGGTGGGGGAGTTGATGGGGGTGGAGGTTGTGTAGATGCTGGTGCATGTATGGAGGTCAGAGGACAACTTTCATACATTGATTCTTAAGTTGGTTTCTTTCCTTCTACAAAGATTGGGTTCTAGGACTGAACCCAGGCTGTCAGGCTTGCACAGCAAGCACTTTTACCCACAGACCATTTGGCCCTAGCTGGACCGTACTAATAGGAGAGAAGACTTGGGTTTAACAAGTCCATCATAAATGCTCTATTTAGTAGAAGATGTACAGAACAGAACTGGGAACTACTTTTTTCCTCAGGGAAGGGAATTTATTGAGTTGAGCACAAGCTAAGTGCTTCCCTGTATACTGCAAATGACCTGGGGTCTCATCTGGCCCTGCCCAGTCTCATCCAGTCACCCCCACCCTCTGATTCTGCTACTCTCTTATCTGAAGCATCTTAGTCTTTTGAATGGAGTTAGATGTGTATTTTCTTCAAGCTCAAGAACCAAGCTTTGGAACCAGAAGAGCCTCAAAGAAGCAATGGAGGATAATCACTAGTGGTAGCTAAAGCCCAGAGTGAGAAATACACATGTTCAGGGTCACACAGCAATGTTTCTCCTTAGTCACATAGCCCATGACTCAGGAGTTAGGGATCAATGCCCAATGCTTAGTCATAGCACTGAGAAATCTAGGCCTCTCTCACAGGTTTTTGCTGTCTCTGGAAATTCTAGCCTCCAGATTCTTAGTCTATGAAATGAAGAAGTTGAATCAGTATGGTAGGCAGGTATGGTGGCACATACCTGTAATCACAGCACTTGAAAGGTATAGGCTGGAGGATCAGAGCCCAAAGCCAGTCTCAAATGCATAGTGAGTTTGAAGCTTCCTTGGGCCATATGAGACACTGTCTCCAAAGAGGATTATTCCAAGTCTGTCTCAGGACATAAATTTAGCTTATTTATGGCAGAGCCTCCCAGTCTCTCAGACCATGGCCCCATGCTGAGATGGCAGTCAAAACTAGAGGCTTCCACTCCCTTCCATGGGGGAATTCACAGGTAGATCTCTAAGAGGGCTCCCTTTCTTATACTTCCCTGGGGACCAGGCACAGTGCTGAGCCCTCACCATGCTCTGCCTCCATATGGGCTAGTTTTATGTAAACTTGACACAAACTAAAGTCATTGGAGAGGAGGGAACCTCAATTAGCACTACAGGATATAGGCAAGCTTATAGGGCATTTTCTTAATTAGTGATAAATGTGGGGGGCAGCCCATTGTGGGTGGTACCATCCCTGGGCTGGTGGTCCTTGGGTCTATAAGAAAGCAGGCTGAGCAGGCCGTAGGGAGCAAGCCAGTAAGCAGCACTCCTCCATGGCTTCTGCATCAGCTCCTGCCTCCAGGTCCCTGCTCTGTTTGAGTTCCTATCCTGACTCCCTTCTATGATGAACAGTGCTATGGAAATGTAAGGCAAATAACTCCCCAACTTGCTTTTTTGTTTTTAAATCTTAATTTATTTCTTTATTTCATGTGTATTGGCATTTTGCCTGCATGTATGTCTGTTTGAGAGTGTCTGATCCCCTAGAACAAGTTATGAGCTGCTATATGGGTGCTGGGAATTGAACCTGTTTCCTCTGGAAGAGAAGCCAATGCTCCTAACCTCTGAGTCATCTCTCCAGGGCCCCCACCCACCCACAACTTGCTTTTTAGTCATGGTGTTTCTTCATAGCAATATTAACTCTAAAACACCCTCTCTTTATCATAAGATACCAGATGAAATGAGACCTGGAAGGTGGTATCATTCCCCTTATCTTTAAAAATAAATAATTTTTTTGCTATCTAAAAAAAAAACAAAAAATAAAATAAAAATACATAATTTTAAGAAGATTTATTTTAAAAGATTACATTTTCTGTATATGAATGCTTTGCTTCTTATATGTCTGTGAATCATGTGCATGCCAATGCCCTCAGAGCTCAGAGGAGAGTGTTTATCCCCTGGAACTGGAGTTACAGACAGCTGTGCTGGGAATTGAACCCAGGTTCTCCACAAGAGCAGCAAGTGCTCTTAACTATGGAGCCATCTCTTGAGCCCCTTCTCACTTTTGCTTATTTATTTTTGGGTTTTTGAATTCCTCTGTGTAGTCCTGACTGTCCTGGAACTCTCTCTGTAGACCAGGCTGGCCTCAAATTCAGAGATCAGCCTGCCTCTGTCTCTTAAGTGCTGGGATTAAAGGCTTCCTTCGCCTCCTCCCATCCTTTTTTTTTTTTTTTTTTTTTTTTTTTTTTTTTTATGAAGAAACAACTGGGGTTGATGGCCATGCAGGACAAATGGGTTCTCTTTGATCCTAGGAGTCCAAAAGTGCGGAAATGGGAGCAGAGAAGAAAGAAATTCTCAGGAGATTTAGACTTGAGGCATTAAAGGGCTTCCCAGCAGAACTGCCGCTGCAGAGATGGCTGTCGTGGGAGGGGGTGTACTCACACTGGGTGGCCGATCAAAGGGTTTTAACAGTGAGTGAGAAAGGGTGGGGCCAGTAGGTGAACCGTATCTGTGATGCCCAAAGATTCCTTTAGGAGATGCATCTACTCAGCAGAGAGAGAGAAACAAAGTGTGTCAACTTATTTTTTTTACACTTTCTATCTTTAACTAAAAGAAAGTCTTGGTTTGGTGCCTGTCTGGAGAACAGAGGACAACTTGTGGGAAGATAATCTTTCTCCTCTGTTCGTTTTGGAGATAGAACTCAGGTTGTCAGGTTTGGAGGCAAGTCCTTTTACCCAATAAGCCTACAGGGGCAAGATCAGTGAAGACAGACTAACATGAGGCCTCTTACTTATGTGTATGTTTGTTTAAACCTTTGTTTCTATGAGACAGAGTCTCATTATGTAATCCAGGTTGACCTTGAACTCTTCATCTTCCTGCTTCGGCTTCTTGAGAGCTGGGATTATGGGTGTGTGCCACTATAACTAGCTATTTTATTTATTTTTTATAGTTACCTACTTTCAGGACAAATTAATCTGTTTTTCCATATTGTTATATAATGTGAAATTTCAGTTTAATATGCTTTTATTTTTCTCTTTAAAACAGAGTCTTGTGTAGTCCTGGCTGGCCTTGAACTCCTAATCCTCCATCCTCTCTCCCTTCCCAAGTCAAAGGGAGAATTACTGAAAGTGTTTGTAAGACACTAATCTATTAAAGGATTTGTATCTAAATAACAAAGAGCCCTAAAACTCAACAGTCAGAAAAAACAACCCAGTGAAAACATGAGCAAAAGATTCAGAAGTCTTTTCATCAGAGGCTACACAGATGGAAAGAACCTTCTGTTATTCAAGACCTGCAAACCAAAAGCAACCAGGTGACATCACACAGCCCACAAGTGTGAGCGAAATAAAAACCACCAACCTCGCTAAATGCAAATAAGGGCAGAGAACAGCAGGACACTTTCCTCATTGCTGGTGGGGAATACAGAGTACCACCTCTGCTTTGGAGCAGTAAGCACTGTCTCACAAAGGCAAACTCGTCACACTGTATCTAGAGGTGGCACTCCAGGGTGTTTACCCAACTGAGTTGAGGTCTATGGCCACACTAAAACACCACACATGGAAGTTCATAGCAGCTGTATTCAAAACTGACCAAGCTCAAAAGCAACCAAGATGCCCCTCACCCAGCAAATGCATAAACTTCAGTAAACCCATACAATGGAATATTATTCAGTGTTTAGAAGAAATATGGAAGTCAGGCATGGTGGCACGCGCCTTTAATCCCAGAACTCTGCAGGCAGAGGCAAGCAGATCTCTGTGAGTTCGAGGCCAGACTGTCTACAGAGGGAGTTCTAGAACATCCAGAGCTACACAGAGAAACAAAACAAGAATATATTGTCCGATTTCAAACTAGACAGCATTCAGCAAAAGGCAAACTATGGAGACAATAGAAAGTAAGTGGAGACTAGGGGTGGTGGAAGAATGAAACAATTCTGTGGGGGTGGATACATGAAGCTGTGCACTCATCGGAATTCACAAGATTTCATGGTAAACTTAAATGAGTTACTAAGAACATTTCAGTATTGGCTCACTATTGTAGTGGGTGTAACATACTGATGCAAGACAAGTAATAGGGACAAACTGGGGCGAGTCCAGCAGCTGTGTACAAACTGCCCCCTTTGCTCAGTTTTTTTAAAAAGATATTTATTTATTTATTTATTTATTATGTGTACAATATTCTGCTTCCATGTATATCTGCACACCAAAAGAGGGCACCAGATCTCATAACGGATGGTTGTGAGCCACCATGTGGTTGCTGGGAATTGAACTCAGGACCTCTGGGAGAGTAGTCAGTGCTCTTAACCTCTGAGCCATCTCTCCAGCCCTGCTCAGTTTTTTTTTTTTTCTGCAAACCTAAAACTTCTCTAAAAATAGTATTCATAAAATACTATACAGCCCCAATAAAGTGCAAACTTGACTACACACAGTTTGAATAAATCTCAGAAACCTCACGATGAGTGTGACAAGTTTGAGCCAATCCTACGTGATTCCATTTTAATCAAGTTTGTAAAAACTCAGGTTGGAGCCAGCGTCTGAGAATCAGGAAAGTGGTTATCTGTGAAGGTAACAAATAGGATATGGGGGCTTCAGGTAATGTACTGTTTGCTCTTCTGGGTGCAGGATGTGCTCAGTGTTCGTGCTTCGAAAGCTCATCTAGGTGTTTACTCCTGTATACTTTTCTGTATGTGTGGAATACATTTTTTGCATGGAAGTTGGGCTGGGGGTGTGACTCAGTTGGGACAGTGCTTGCCTAGCGAGCAAGGGGCCCTGGGTTCCACCTCCAGCATTGCATAAACCGGGGATGGTGGTGCACATTAGCTGGGGTATATCCATAGGACCCAAACAGATGCAGCATGTTCACCCATTTTCACAGTGGAAGTCACAGACATAACCTGTCCCGAAGGGTGTGAAAATAGAGGGGTCCTGCATGAGTTTGTAAGATGGGAGTATGGTCATATTTGAGGGGTGTAGGGGAAGTGTTACAAGGAAGTCTGGTGCTAGCAACGTTCCATGCTGCAAGGAGGCTTGCACAGTGGTGAGGGTGCATGTGGGTGTGGGTGACCCATGGGTACATGGGTGAATGTGTATATGAGATTGGGTAACCCATGGACAAGCATGCCTGTGAGAATGGTGACCACATGGGTTAACGTGCATGCTGGGATTGGTGGCCCATGGGTGAACGAGTATGTGTGAAGGATGGTGTGACCACATGGGTAAGTGTGCTCATGAAAACCTATTCATCTGTGTTCGTAAGTTTCACACACTTAAGGTTTGAAATGCAAAAGGTCTCTGGGCATGGTGGTGCACATCTGCAATCCCAGGTCTTCAGAGACTGAAGCAGGAAGATTGTGAGTTCTAGATCAGCCTGGGCTACATATTGAGGTTCTCTGGGAAAAAAAATCAAAAGGAAAACTCAGACTTGGCCAACATTATGGAGATGAGATGCAATGAGTCTCATTTGGAAACTGGTAGGTAGGAGCTCTTTCCAGGGCCTTGTGTCCTAGAGGGGGCCTTCTGAGTGTCCTGAGGCCCTAAGATCAGCTGCATCCCGCCCCCTTATCTGGCCTTGGGATCAGGGGGCATCAGGCTTAAGGGGTCAGTTACCAGATGCCCCTCCATGTCCCCAGGGCAGCCCTGAGTCCTGCAACCTGAGGCCTCAGGATCAGGAGGGCAGATTCCTGCCTGAGTCTCTACAAACAAACATGAGGCAAAGCTTAGGGAGGCTACAGGGTGCATGTGTGACCTGCCCCTGGCTGTTCAACCCCATGGCACAGTGGATTTTCTTCTGGGGTGTCCCCTTGCCGGTCCATCTTGGACCTGAGCATCACCAGGCACCTCCCCCAAAGGCTTTGAATCAGCCACATTGCATTCACCTGATCTTCACTGGCTTTTCAACAGATTCGCTGGCACAGACCACATCCTTTCACCTCTCCATAACTCATCCCTCCCTCTACAAAGAGGGGAGTCAGCGGCCTTGATGCACCCACTATGCAACCTTTATCCAAAACCCTTTTGTGGGGAGCTCATACCATGGGTGTTGGAAAGAGTAGCTGGGGCGGGGGGGGGGGACAGAGGGCCTCAGGAGTAGAACACTTGCTTAACATGTGAGAGAGCCTGGGTTCAATGCCAGCACTACCATAGAAAGCAGAGGGAGGGAGGGAGGGAGGAGGAGGGAGGGAGGGAGGAGGGGGGAGGGAGGAGAGGGAGGGAGGGAGGGCGGGCTGTGTAGAAGGACAGTGCATCTACTCTATGACTCTTCGTAAGCTCCGAAGTAAAAGTACATTCAGCCAAGCCTGATGACCTGAGTCTGATCCCTGGGACCCACATGGTAGAAGACAACTGACTTCCACTAATTGTTCTCTGACCTTACCAAGTAAGCCATAGCACACATATGAGCACAGGTACATGTGGTCTCTTGAGTACGCACGCGTGCACGCACACACACGTGCGCGCGCATGCACACACACACACACACACACACACACACACACACACACACGTAAACAAACATTTTTTAAAAAACCTTACACTATCACCTACCAGTCTATCTAAGCAGATGCAAATATGTACATAAATATTTATACAAGTATGAACACACCCCAGCATGCGCATATAAGCTCTCTCTGGAAGGCTCCATGGTAAGACAACCCCTAGTCGTTGTTCCCAGCAGGAGTGATGGGCACAAGGGCAGGGGTCACTCATCGCTCCACTGTCACCCACCTTCGCCTTTTGAATTTTGTTCTATGTGCACACTGTGGCTCATTAAATCGGTGGGCACAATTTTAGTTCTCACACCCCTCTGGCTCTGGAAACATCAGCAGGGATGCCCCAACCCCATGGAAGAGGGGACTGTGGGATACTCCATCTGGTCCACCTTGACCTCAGGCTCCAGAGGGCTCAGCAGACATCAGTCATACTCAGTAGCACCTGGACCAGGTAGAGCCTGGCACGTGCAAGCCAGTCATTAACTATCTGTCGGGATAGAGGGCTACTGAACATCATCCCACCTCAGTCTTTTACACTGCTGCTACCTCCCTCCATTATGCCCCTGTTCCTATGTACGTGGACCATCCCAGTGTTTGGGAAGTTCTTCCTTGAGTCTAGCATGCATCGTCCTCAAAATACCCTCACACCTACTTTTGTTCGTCAGAGGAGTGACACATTGTGTTGTGGGAGGAAAATGATGTTTAAAAAAGTGAAGTTCCCATAGCCCCCCTCAGGCTCCTAGTATGGAGGAGAACATCCCTGATGTCAATTTCCCCATCAGAGCCACACCCCACTTTTCCATCCAGATTCCAGGCCCTTAGCTGGTGATTTACAGGGACAGAAAAGCTCAGCTTCAGGGGTTGGAAGTTGCACCGTGAAGAGGATGCCCTACCTAAACCAGGCAGGGACCCAAGACATCACCAGCACTCCTCTAACCCCAAGCATGGCTCTTCTGCCTCCTGGCTAGCCTAATCAACACTACACTGTGGTCCTTCATCTGCCCTATCCACCCCAGGCTCCCTGCATCCTGAGACTCCAGGAAGTGTGGACTCTCACAGACACTCAGGACACAGCCACTGACTCTGACCTCAGTTCTTCCATCGGTCTGGTGAAATGATGGGGTGGGAGATGCTGAAGGAAGGCTGGCTCCTCTAGGACCCACTAGAACTGAGGAGAACAATCTTGCATCCATTCTTTTCCAGTCACTGACTGGCTTGAGGCTCGTCCACTCACTCATTCACAACCAGCAGCTCCCAGGCTCACAGAGGGCATCCGCAGAAGGCCCAGATGGAATGAGTGGAGCTCCCAGAAGCATTCCCTGGCCTGGGCCTGGTCTCAGCCCACCAGATAGTGATGAGGACAGCACTGAGCTGAGTTCAGAGGACTGGACTTGACCCTGCTCTTCAGTGGCTCCTAATGTCCCCTGTGATAAGGGTCTAGCCATATCTGTCATATCCTTCATTTATCCAATAGGGGTCTGCATCAAGGGCATCTAAGGGTTTGGGAGAGCCTGAGGGTATGCCTCTCCATCCTGAAATCAGCTTCATGTCCTAAGATAGTGCCCACAGAGCTGACCCCTAACCTCCCTACAATAAAAGTTATGCTGCACCACCCCAGCAATCCCATTCCAAAAGAGGGACAAAGTGAGGCCCTAGATTCGTGGAGGGCTGCAGCTGCTGTTTCCGCAGTCCCTCACCTCAGGGCAGTCACCCAAAGCAAAGGACCCCAGCACTACCATCAGTAATGTGGGGACTCCTTCTCCTCTCTGATCCATTGTCCCCAGAGATTAAAGCCACCCCAGCCCCGCTGCCCAATTCAGGCCACACCCTTGGCTCCAGTAGACAGAGGAGCCAGAAGCTTCCAAGAGGAGCAGGCTGGAGACTGTACTTCTTGTCCACCTGGTAGCACATAGGTGTCAGGTTGTCCCCTCATATAGTGGGGAGGGAGAAGAAACCCTGGAGTTGAAGGGACAGCTGTCACAGCTCCAAGAAAGTGCCTAGGAGCTGAAGCAGTTCATCTGGCCGCCTGACTGGGCAGTTGTGGGCAGCACACTGGGACCCGTGCATCTGCCTATACCAAGCATGGCTATTCTCCAGAAGTCCATAGGCCTGTTTTTTCTAGTGAGCCCTTTGTGAGATAATCATGAAGGCTTAGCTGCTGTCCAAGCCAAGCACTCTTCCCACAGCCCCTTGGTTCCTCACCACAGTAACCCACAGAGCTATGGCCCTCAGAGAGGGAAGGGCAGCTCAAAGGGGAGGAATGTCTTAGCCAAGAGATAGGGTGATGTTCTTCTACTTACATAGCAAAAGAGGCCCAGAAACAGGAAGTAGACCCCATGGTCACACAGCAAGATGGAAGTCATCTTGTTGCTCCAGCTGGGCTTCCTGGGGGCTCTGCTGGGCTCTGGACCACATCCTGCTAGTCCCTGCAGAGCTACACAGCCAAACAGAGAGCTTGTCCTCGGCCCCACCTTGATCTCAACTCTGCCTGGGAGAAGCCAGGGCCTCCTCACTCTAGGCAGCAGTTACAGGACTAGGCTCCCAGTTACAGAACTGGGTTCTTCAAAGTTCTGAATCCTAGAAAACAAACAGGACTCAAACCCCATTCCTTCAAGCCACAAGTGGCTTTCTGCCTATAGATGATACTTCTTTTAAAGTCTGTACGTTCCAGGGCCAGTCTGGTTTCTTCCATTAGATTCGGGGGTGGCCCCCCTCAGACCAGAGCTGTTTATCCTCACCTGACTGTAAGTTTTCCTAGTATGGGAACTGTGTTTCTTCCATTAGACTGGGATTCCCCAAGACCAGAGCAGTGACTGTTATGAAGTTGGCTATTTCCAAAAAAAAAAAAAAAAAAACAGCCCTCATCAGACTAGCTGCTCCCTAAGAACATGCCTCCTCCATCACACTGAGATGAGCTTTCATGATCCCCTCCAGTTTGCCTTCATACCGGTCATGGCTGGATCTGTACCTTCTGGAATGGAGCTTTGGGAGACAGGGGAACTCCCTTTACTCCTTCGCCCCATCCCCAACTGGGGGCCTGTCTCAGACCAGCTAGGCCCATGGCCTTCCTCTCCCTGCCTGCCACCCCCACTGGGCAGCCCAGCGCCCCCTGACCCCTCGGCCTTCCATCATAGGGGATCTATAACATTTACAATCCCAAAACAAAAGCCCCTGAGAGCCGAGGACAGAATTCATCTTCCCAACTGACAAGCCCCGTTAATTAACGACTTGGAAATCGATGACGAGGAGGGACAGGCAGCAAATGACACCTCATCGTGGGCCAGGAGGAGGGAGGAAATGTCCGGGGACTGGTGGACACGCACTGTGGGGCTGGCCCAGCGCCTGGGAGAGCCACCGCCCCCATCTGTCACTGTCACTTCAAAGGCCATCGACTACCTTCCAACCTAGAAATTCTCATTTCCCACTGTGGCAGACCCTCAAGAGAAAGGGGGTGAGAGTTATACCTGAAGAGCATAAGCAAAGTACTTTAGGGAAGACCTACTATGTGCAGACATGGTGCTGAATAGTCCTCATATTTTAAAGGCCTGATGGCAGCAATGCAAGGTAGATTTCTTATTCTCATCTTAGAGATGAGACAATCAAGAACTGGGGAACAGTCAGCTTAAAGTTGACTAAAGTTGGGGTTGTTTTTACATGGCTATTCTGGGTGGGTGAAAGAAGGAAAGAACACTAAGAGCAAAAGATCTGAAACCAGGGCCAGTGAGGAGGCTCAGTGGGTAAAGGTGCTTGCAGCTAAGTCTGGTGACCTGAGTTCAATCCCCAGAACCCATGTTGTGGAAGGGAAGAACCAACTCTCAAAAGTTGTCCTCAGACCTCCACATATTTATGTGGCATGCAGACACTCGCACACAGCGCGCACACACACACACACACACACACACACACACACACACACACACACACACGGATGCACACATACTGTCAAGTAAAGGGTGAGTATAACCTGGCACATACTAGGTTCTCAATGAATGTTAGAGGTGCTGGTGTCTTCCTATTTCCTCAGTTCTTTCAATCAAACAGACATTGAGGGGTTATGGATGAGGAAATACCTCCCTGATCTTATGCTCACTGATCCGGGCCTTGAAGAACAGGAGATCAGGCTCCTGTTCATGGAGAAGATTTTGGAGTTGAGTTTCAGCCAGTGCTTTCCACCTGCTGCAGCAAGTGTACGTTGGAGGGGGTCAGAGCTCCCTGGGAGGCCAGAAGAGGCAGGCGTGGTGCAGGGATCCACAGAGGCAGGGATAAAGTGGTCCTAGCGCCTGCCTTCAACAAATTCAGCCCTGTCTGCCATCCACCAGTCAGATCTGGGCACTAAAGGGTGTCTGAGGACCTGAGAGTGGTAAGGGTAGGGAAGGACTGTAGTGAGAGATCTATCAGACACACCTGTGGCACTGACCACGCCCATTTGGGTTCCGGTTGGGTCACAGAGTGCAGCTGAGCTTGGATCCTCAGAGTGTTGATCCTGGGTTATCAGTTTCTCATGTAAGTGATTTCTCCCCCAATAAAATCAACCTATCTCATCCCAGTCCCATGTATCGTAATTTGTACAGCCACAAAGGACAGAAGCCTAGAGGTACTGGGCTGAATGGAGATGGTTGGAATGCCACTCCACACCAGGGAGCATGGGGCCTCAGCTTACCTACCTGTGAAATGGGCTAAAGGAAATCTATTAGAGAATGGACAGGCAAAGTGTTCATCATGAGTCCTTGGGAAATGTTGATCAAAACCACAAGAAGACATCCTTTCTCCCTTCTAGGACAGCCGCAAACAAAACAAAAATACAAATCTGACCATGCTGGCAAAGTCAGAGCCCTGGACACTCCTGCTGAAGTATAAAATGTGTATCTGTGACAGAGAACAGCGTAGAAGGCCTTCAGAAAGTGAGGCACAACCCTACCTTATGACACACACCTGCAACCCCAGCACTCCCGAGGCAGGAGGATTTCCAGTTTGAGAAACCTGTACTAACAAACAAACAAGGCAAGGTGTGGTGGTGAATACTTAAAAGACTGGCATTTGGGAAGTGTTGGCAAGAGAGGACGAGGAGTTCAAGACCATCCTCAGCTACATGGTTCAGGGATAGCCTGGGCTATGTGAGATACCGTCTCCAAAGAAAAATGAGCAAAACAACTGAAATCAGATTACAGTAGAAGTTTGTACCCCAATGTTGTTTATTGAACATTATTCATAATAATTAAAAGAGGGAAATAACCTAAGTGTCCATCAACAAAAAAATAAATAAATGGACACAAGCAATATGGCCCATACACATGATGGAATATTACTCAGCCACCGAAAGGAATCAAGTTATGACACATGCCTTAACATGGACAAACCTTGAAAACATTATACTAAACAAAATAAGCCATACGCCAAAACACAGCTATTATGTTGATTCCAACTATGTTAAACATATAAAAGAGGCAAATTCATAGGGCCAGAGAGTAGATTAGAAGTTTCTAGAGGATTCTGAGAGAGAATGAGAGTTATCCCTTAGTTGACAGAAGTTGTGGAAACAAAGTGTAGTCCGGGATATATGGCATTTGTGGCATGTAATTAATGTCACTGAATTATCCGTTTAAAATGGTCAAATGGCAAATTGATGCTACATACTTTTATAACAACTGAAGAAATTGGCAATATGGAAATGAAAGGCAATAGGGGGGCCAAGACGTTCCAGGGGATCAAGGAGTCCTGCCCTGAGTATACCTTCTGAATTAAGGAGGGACACCTCCTGGTGCACTCCTCCACCCCATGACAGCCCCTTTGGCCCAGCTACCCCACCCTCCTTCCAGTCCTCTCCTAGCCATTAAGGGAAAGTGGCCTGCCTGGGCCAGCCTGGGCCTCCCTCCAGAGCAGATGGCTTCACTCTTTCCCTCTGGGTCCTCGCTCACTCCAGGCCCCTTGAAGTGGAAGAGACCTTTCTAGAATACGTCATCTCACCGGGGCCCTAAATGTCGAATTTAAATTCATACTTTGTACCACCTTTGATTTCAAAGCGGATTACACCTCTCAGTGAAAGGCAGACACGTGGTGCCTGCGTGGCCTCTTGGGTCTCTGCTAGGCTCTAAGCATTGTTAACTCCTTCCAATTCATTAGGTCTAATCCCAGCAGCGCTGAGTAAGGAGCCCTGGGCCACCCCGAGCTCAGGCCATATGTGCCCATTGTGTCACTCCCTGGCTAATCCAGCACTTAAAAGGGGCTGTGGCCACCAGAACCTGGCCTACAGTGAGGGTAGGACAGCCTAAATCTGAGGAGGAACACTGCACAGGTACCCTGATGAATACTACCAGGGTTGGGCTACAGAGACCACGGAGTGGGGAAGATGGGGAGGCAGGACAGACAGACATCACTCTGCATTGTCATTCTCTTATCCCCCAGTGTCCACTCCCATCCACACACTACCACTCTCACTAATATGCAACATACCATGGGCTGATAACCTCAAGTGCTCACAGATACACTTAGTCACCTCAGGGCTCAGACACAGCCATGCCCTTATGTCCACACTGTACACCCAGTGTCCTGCACTGAGCATCTATCTGCACACACTCACATCCGTACCCACGTGCCTTCTTTATGGTCAGTATCACAATACCATACCCCCGACGGCATCCTTCCACACATCTCCATCACGTTCCCATACATCCCACTGTAACACATTCTGAGGGGAACCAGACTGATAAAAGAGATGAGATTCGTTTTGGCTTCCAGTTTTGACGGTTCCAGGCCATGACTGTTGCTCTGGGCCTTTGTTAGGGACAGCACATAGAAGTGTGTGACAGAGTGAAATTCATTGTACTGATGGAAAGGAGACAGGGAGAGAGAGAGACAGAGAGAGAAAGAGAGAGAGAGGAGACAGACAGAGAGAGAGAGAGAGAGAGGAGACAGAGAGAGAAGGAGGAGGAGGAGGAGGAGGAGGAGGAGGAGGAGGAGGAGGAGGAGGAAGTGGGGTCTCACAAATTCCTTTCTTCAGAACAGTAACCTGTAGGCTCCCAGAAATCTGAAGGTTTCTTACCAGGCCCCACCTCACAAAGGCAAGCACCAAGCCCAGGAGTCAACCTTTAACACATGGGTCTGTGGATGGCCTTCTGGTTCTAAGCCATAGCAGCCTCACCATCACACTTAGCGTTTAGACTCACGGAATCTCAGAGCCCTGAAACTGCAATCCATGTCAGATTGGGGGACCTACAGCCAGGGGCTGATTCTCCCACAGCATCCTTTTGAGAGACCCCAGCTCTCTATCCTGGATTCTGGAATAGGTAACACTGAGTTCCCTGGTCCTTCTTCGGGTTTGTCAGTGGGACTTTGACCCCTTCTTTCATCGAGCTTTCCTAGGCTGAGCTAGACAGAAGAAAGAGAAGCCACTATGGTCCCTCTCGGGTAGGAGAGAGGGGCTCTCTGTGCAGACAAGGGTCAACTTGAAGCCCATCTTCTTTACTGACGTTGCTTATTACTGCCCCCGCCAATACACAACACCTGTTCACAGTGCTGCTTCAGCCCACCAAGGGAGCCCAGGACTCCCAGAGCCATAAAGCCACTTGCTAATTAATTGTGCTAATTAGCAGGGATGAAGCTGAACATCTGGACCCTCTCAAGGGAGAGCCTAGACCCTCAGGACTCACAGGTTGAGAACAAGTGCCCAAAGGGACATCTCCATCCTTCCAGACCTGGGACACCTCCATCAGTACACAACACCCCCACACACACACATTCTGAAGACCCTAAAGGTGATAAGAAGTCTGGTCAGTAGACTCCAGACCCTTAAACCGTGCTCCTACAGAAGACACGCCCCTCCAGTCTCCTCTGCAATGAGAATGCAAAGACAGAGTTGCTATGCCCAGGGCAGGAAGGAACCCCTGCTTCATCCCTTCGCCCATCTTCTAGCCATTCACCCTCTCACCCCTTACTGCCCTCATCCATACTCATGGTTTTCTCTATGAGTGTTCCTCCAGGATCTCAAAGGCAAATGTTCTTACAAAGCCAGATCAGAAAGATTCACTTCCATCATTAGTTCATTCATTCAGCAAACACGTTCATGGGGCTCTGACTTCAGGCATTGCACTGGGCACTGGGCATGCAGCTGTCACCAGAATGTGGCATCTACATAAAATGAAATACTATCTGGCCATAAAAAGGAATGAAATTTTGATATATACTACAATGTGGAATTTGAAATCTAGGTAAAAATAAGCCAGGCACAGAAGGACAGATAATGGGTGCTTCAGTTTCTCTAAGGCACCTCAAGTGGCAAAATCAGAGACAGGAAGCAAAACAGGGGCTATTGGGGGCCAGGGAGGACAGGGTGGGAAGTTACTGTTTAATGAGTAGGGAGTTTATTTGTGAGATAATGTAAAAATATAGAACATGAATAGTGGTGACTGCCATACCATTGGGAATGTTTGTTGTCTGGGTTGATTTTGTGAAGAGTCTTTCTCTGTAGCCAGACTGGTCTAGAACTTACTTCATAGCCCAGGCTGGCCATGAACTTGTGGCAGTCCTCTTACCTCCTCCCAAGTGGATGTGAACTATTATAACCTGCTCTTCACTTTTATGACTTATTCCCTCCTCCTTCTCCTCCTCCTCCCCATTCTCCTCCTCCTACTCTTCTATAGTACCAGGAATTGAACTCACAACCTTACACAAACTAGACAAGCTCTTAACCAGTGAGCTGTATTTCCAGCCTGCAAATGTGCTTAATGTCACTGAACTGTTCACCTACTGAAATGATAGGTATGACTGTTTTACCACGGTGAAAAAAAGTGCAAACATCATCACACACCCTTATGGGGAATGGGCTCTAATGGAAGGAGAAACACAGTAAACATAATACAAGCAATACATGAAAGCAGCTGTAGGACCAGGTCCATGAAGCTTGGCTAGGGACAAGCATTCCCTGCAGAAGGAATGGTGTGCAAAGGCTCTGATGTGGGAGTACAGGAGGCTGGTGTGTGTGTGTGTGTGTGTGTGTGTGTGTGTGTGTGTGTGTGTGTGTGTGTGTGCACGTGCGCGCGCGCGCACTATCCACCAACACTTACCAAGTACCTCCATCTTCTCCCCTAGCTCCCCCTTGAGCTAGGGCTCAACGGGGCACCCCTGCTGTGCTACCTACCATCCCGTCTGCACATCCCAGGACCACCGTCATCTCTCCATACCAGCTGCCTCTGCACCCTTCCCCACCATTAGTCATCCTCTTGAAATCCCACCCCTCTCCAAGCTTCACCGCAGCCGCCAGACATTCCACCCTTGTGATGGCTAATAATGTCAACTTTACAGGGTCTGGAATCACTAAAGAGACAAGCCTCTGGGTTTGTCTGGGAAGGAAGAGCCAGATTATGTTAATTGAGATCAGAAGATAAGCACTTAATGAGAATGGCACATTCCCTGGGCTGAGGTCCTGGGTACCATTCTCTGTGCCGAGTTCCTAGATACCATTCCCTCGGCTGAAGTCCTGGATACCATTCCCTTAGCTGAGGTCCTGGGTACCATTCTCTGGGCTGAGGACCTGGGTAACATTCTCTGGCATGAGGAGAAAATGAGATGAGCATCAGTATCCATCTCTCTGCTCCCTGGCTCCAGATGCCACATGATCAGCTGCCTCAAGCTGGTACCACCATGCCTTCCCTGCCAAGATGATCTGTGCCCTCCAACCATGAACCAAAATGAATCCTTCCTTCCTTAAGTCATTGGCCTCTTCAGATTGGAATGCTCTTCTTTGGCCCACCCACTTTTGGGGTTCTGTACCCAGAATCACAGTCAGTCATGACTGACCCCTCATATGCTTCCTTTAAAGCCTGTCTGTTTTTACATGGGCTGTTGGGAGGCCTGGATTCAGTTTTCCCATATAAAGCATTTGCCAGCAACCTTGGTCATGGGGGAGGCTGGTGATGGGATGCTGGGGAAGAGGCTTCCTAAAGGTACCTATCTTTTCTCCCTTTCTCCAGGCCTTGCAGGCTCATCAGAAGGGGCAGACTGGCAGTTCTGAGGTAGAAAACAGTCCAATCTAAAACGTTAAGCCACTTGGGGAAGGAGAAACTGGAGAAGAAAACAAGTGTTTCTTGGATGGTTGTCATATAGAGTCACTTCCTGGCTGCACTCTCAGGTCTGTGAGGCCATTTCTACCCTGTGTACCCTGTGCCTTGGAGGTATTTCCCACCTGACTCTCTTGTTGTTCAGACTCTTTGGAGGAAGGCCCAAGACTATTTGCCTCTGGTGCTCTGGAAGAATGAGGGCTTGATTCCTGCTTTCCAGGCCAGACAACAAAAACAGGAGAAAAGTACCTGGCCCAGGGCTGTGCTGCAGAGAGGATGACTGCAGAACTGGTCTGTGTAGCATTAGGACACCAGCATCACAGGGGCACTTTCAGTCACCTTGTGGTCCAGCAGCATGGGCAGCAGTGCCACCACTATCCCTAAGTCCTTGCAATGTACCCTACCCCCACCAAGACTGTCACACCAATTACCCCATTTCATCTCCCCGGCTTGCTGGGAGCAGGTTCTATTAGCAGCAGCCTTACTTCGTAAGTGAGAATACTGAGACCCAGGAAGGCATAGTGACCAGCCATAGTCACACAGCTGCCAAGAGTTCAGGTCCAGGTTAGAATCCGTTCTTCCGATTGCCAGGCTTGTGTCCGTATACTGCCCTATTCTGTGGACTTTAAAACTGGCATGAGCCACCCACCTCTCCGCAGCACCAGTTCTCACAGTCTGAGATTTGACATATTCATCGATTGATTATTGATGGATGAATCTGTGATCTGGCGCTGGCACCACTCCGTCAGGCCCTGGGCAAGGACAGGGATGGGGATGAGGTGGGGGGGGGTGTTTCAACCCCAGAAAAAGCCTTCAGGCTGTGCCTGTCCCCAGATTCTGGCTTCTGGTGTCCAACACTGTCAACTTCACCGCCCCTGGATTTAAAGTCACAGTGACAATTAATCACCTGATGACATGGAGGGCAGGCTGTAGAGGAGTTAATTAATTAGGGAAATTTCTCCCAGTCCTTTGAAGGTGAAATGTGTGGGGAGGGGATTGGGCCAGGGACAGTTATTAGTCAAGCTGAACAAGCTGACTCCGAGAGACGACATCAAGAAGCATGCAGGGCAATTTAGGAAGGATGGAAGCCTTACCAGGGTATATCTCAGAGCAAGCTCAAGGCTGCTTTCCTGAGCCCTGTCCCCGGCCTCCCTACTCCACTGCGGCTGGGGCTCAGCTAGACAGAGACCTCTGTGAACCCAACGGGATCAGAAGGGCAAAGCTGGTACCTGCAGCTCCTCCCCAAATAAAAGTGGTCAGTCCCAGTAGATGCCTTCCAGCCTGGTGGGAATGGTGTGCTGTCTGCTTAGCTCCAACTCGTCAGGCACGCAGAGGAGAAGGAACTCTATCAGAGTAGTGCAGGCTGAGGGAGGGAAAATGACAGAGGTGTCTTCAGGCCCCTGTCCTCTGCCTTTGTGACCTTGGGTGGAGGTTGGGAGAGTGGTAATCTTGGGCTTCCTGGGACTCCAAGTAATCTGCCAGAGGAAGTAGCCAATCACAGAGGCCATCAGGGAGCTGTCTATGGACCAGGCTGGCCACTTGGAAACCAGGAAACCCCTCCTGCTGGACCCCATCTGGAAGGTTCCCACCCATCCAGATGTATCCAGCCTGCAGTCCACAGTGAGCATGTGGGTAGCTACAAGTACAGCCCAACCCAAAAATCATGAACTTACTTCCACAAGTGGGAGAAAAACTCCCACGGACAGCACAAAGGGCCCGGGATCGGCAAGGCTTCAAGGAGGTAGTGTCCTCCTGAAGAAAGAAAGCTATCATTTCAATGGTCATGTCACACAGCCTGAGCAAAGGAACAGAGGTGGCACCTGGCACAGAACACCTGGAGAAGAGTGAGATGCTGAGTGTGCAGCCACAGTATGGCATGATGAGGGGACACGGCAGGCAAGGCTGGATGAGACCAGAGAAAAGAGGCATGCTGGTAGTAGAGGGTCTTAGATCTAGGTGGGGACTGGATCTTGTTCTCACACTGTGGGCTGTCTTCTGGGAGCTGTATCCTGGACTGTCATATCCAGAGACCTCTGGGCTTTTGAAAAGGCACCATGGCATGGATTTGCTGGGAGTAGATGGGAAAGCAGTGAGGAGACTTTTTTTTTAATTGTATGAGAGAGATGAAGGTGTCAGTCAAAACTCGGAGCAAAGGGCAAGGGGACTCTGAACACTCTGGTCACAGCACTAAACACACCCCACTCATATGGTCTTTTCCAGCTCCTGAATTCCTGGGTGACTTGAGGCTAATAAAGCCTAGGTGAGCAGATAACAGAACACACCACTAGTGCCATTTGCCCCTCCCCCACACCACCTTTTGAAATCGCCTGCCCTGAGGAAGGTCAGCAGCCTGGGTACACTGCTTTACTCAACCCAGGGAACCTTAGGGGAAAACTGTGAAAAGCAGTGTACGGCCTGCACACACACACACACACACACACACACACACACACACACACACACACACTCCCCCATCACCGCCCCCATCAGTCATTTGTACTACAGGAAGAGAACCTAATCCCAAATCTGAAAAACTATGTGATAGAGGCTTTACAGTATTAGAAGGCAAACAGTGGCAGGTGTAATTAGGAGAAAAATTTGTCCTGCTCTCGACTTGGGGGAGAGAAGAGAAGATCTGGCATTGCAATCTCCCGGTGTTTACCCAGCGTGCGCACGCACGCCGGGGAGCGGGCGCTGGCCACCGGCAGATTAATATTTGATGCAAGGAAGAGAAACGCATGCTGTTCATGTTTATTTAGGATATTGTGAAATACAGTGAAATTTGCAATTTTATTGGATTTGGGGGGGAAGGTGTTTTGGAGAAGTCTTAAGCCGCATGGTAGGACACGCGCATCTCTCAGGAGCATAGCGGCACCAGCTTTGGTGTCGAGTCCTCTCCACCCCCCTTCCCAAATCCAAACTTCTAGTTCTATTCCCCTCCTGAAATGAGAGAGGATTGGCCCCAGGGGTTCTGGGGGGAATAAGACAGAAATCTCAGCTGGGCCTCTTAATTTGGAGTTTAGTGGCATGTGGCTGGCACAGAGAGCGGCCATCTCAGGGGGTTCTCGTCAATTATGCCAGGGCTGGAAGCCAAAGTTGAGCAGCTTGAGGCACCAGTGACCCTGGATGGGCTTTCAGAGTAAGGTGGAGTGGGGGGGAGGGAGGAGGAAGGTGGAATAAAGCAGTTCTCTTCGTAGCTAAGAAACGGATTGGTGGAAGAGCCTTAGACGGCACAGGTTAGCTTTCCTCCACCAGCCAGGAGAAGCTTCTCCCTTCTCCTCTGCTCCCAGTGCCAGCCAGTCTGCACTTCCATAGTGACAATGGTGGGAACTCTTCAGCCTGCTGCAAAGTCAGACCCTGGCTGTGGAAAACTCCGTACATTTTCCAGGCTGCATAGACCGGGTGGAGAGGGGACAAGAATTAGGTCAAACAGTAGGGTCACAAGCGCTGCTCAAAGAAAGGATTGAGACAGGAAGATAGAGAGATAAAGGAGAGGCCCTTAATCCCAGCACAGGGGAGGCTGAGGTAGGAGGGTCACCTCAAGTTCCAGGCCAGCCTAGTCTATACAATGAGACCCTGTCTCAAAAAACAAACAGAGACCACACGATGGCTCAGCAGATAAATGTGCCTGCTGTCAAGCCTGAGGATGTGATTTCCATACCTGGGCCCTATATATTCAAGGAGAAAAGTGGCTCCCAGAATCTGTTCCCTGACTTCCATGCTTGAACTGTGAGACAGATGCTCAAAAATGAATAAGCACAATACATATACTTTTTAAAAATAAACAAACCCAATAGTTTATAGAAAAAAGATGCAAGGTGGGTACTTCCATGCACAGTGTATTTGAGCGACTCCATAAACATGGGTTATTGTGGTGTGTCTAGATCTAAGAACATGGTGTCTTCCTATGAACCCGAGGAGTCTGGGAGGGAGCAAGGGCTGATTTTCATTGATCACAACTTTTGTCCAACTTGAGTTTTTCATTGTGTACATGTACTTCTTTCTTCCAGTGACAATGGTTTTGGGCATTGAAGCCTCAAACAAGCCTGGGAAATACTCTTCTGTTGAGTTGTATCACCAGACCAGCCCTTTTTACTTTTTATTTTGAGACAGGGTCTTACTAGGTTGCACAAGCTGACCTTGAACTCACTCCATAGTCACACTTTGACCGTTTTGATCATCTGGGACAGCTTCCTAAGGAATGGGACTACAGGTGTGCACCACCATGCCTGCCATGTACTTGGCTCCACTTGTTTTGTTTTTTGTTTTTTGTTTTTTTTTTTTTTTTTAAGATAGGGTCTCATTACACAGCCCAACTAGGTTTTAAACTCTGTTTCCTCTTGCCTCCCTCTCCTGAGTGCTGGGGTTACAAGGATGTGCCACTATAACCATGCTGTTTCTTTTTAAAAAGAAAATATTTTCTAGCCAAAGAACAGGTTAAGATAAAGAGGAAGTGGTTTGTCATGAAAAACAATAGGATAAGAACAATAGGGGCTTATGGGGAACAGCACAAAGGGACAGAAACACACATGAGCAGAATTCACGTGTACACTCCTCATGTGTGCAGAGGAATCCTGTGGATCTATATACTGAGCCAAGCTCTCCTTGGAGCGCCTGTCCACTTTCTTACTGCTAATCCTACCAACTGGGCCACCCAGAGCAAGTCCCCTCCCTGTGCCCATGGCTGTCCTTCAGACATTTAAAGATAGCGTGAAAATCCACTAAAACCCTGGTTGGCAAATGTACTTCAGAGCCAGGTCACACTGAATCCATGCTGCTGCCACCCAGCCTTCTCTCATGTGCCCCAGGTGCGGTTGGTTCTCCCTGCTCTCTCAAGCCCCACCCTCTGGCTCCCTCAGTTTGTGACACACACTGCCTTCTCTACTATGAGCTGTTTCTGCATCCCTGCCATAGTCTTCTAACTTGGACTGAGGACCAAAGCTGTTCATCAACAAACTGTAAAGATTTTTAGAGATTGTCCAAATGGGTAAACTGAAGCCCAAGGGGAGATAGAATGGCCTGAGGTCATGGAAGTAAGATGTTCCTCTAGTGTATTTCTCCTGGCAGTGTGGGACAGGGCATTGGTGGAAGAATGGTAAACACAGTGAAGCAGCTCTGGGCATTAGCTTTGGAAGTGCCAGCAGAGGAGCCTGTGAGTGGAGCAGAACAGACAGGCATGAGGATAACTCGAAGAAAAAGACAGGGTGGGGCAGCCTTAGCATGCAGTGTGTTGAGAATGGAAAAGTAGCTTATTGATGCTTGTGTGTGTGTGTGTGTGTGTGTGAGCGCGTGCGTGTGTGCGTGCGCGCGCACAAGCATACATGAACCAGTATGGTGTTTGTATGAAGATCCACACAGGTGTTGCTTGGGTTTCATTCTGTTGCTGTGACAAACACCATGACCAAAAGCCACTTAGGGGAGGAAAGGGTTTATTTGGTTTTTACACTTCTTTGTCACAATTCACTGAGGGAAGTCAGGGCAGGAACTCAAAGAAGAGCTTGAAGCAGAAACTACAAAGGAACCCCCCTGGCTGGCTCACTCTAGACCATGCTTTCATATACAGCCCAGGACCACCTGCCTAGGGAATGGTACCTCCCACAGTGGGCCGAACCCTCCTACATCAATTAACAATCAAGACATACACACCCAGACAACACACCAGGTCAACCTGGTCTGGGCAGTCCCTCTACTGAGACTCCCTTTTCAGATGACTCTAAGCTGTGTCAAGTAGATAAATAAAGCAAAGTAGGATAGGTTCATATCTATATATGTATGTATGAGCATTGGAGAACGTTTGTGCTCACAACACCCCACATGTGGGGCATGGGTACCTGACACATGCTCCCTACCCCTGCCCCAGCCCTCGGCACACTGACTCATCTGTTTGCTCATAAAGCTGTCTATTTCCCTCAACTGTGAGCAGAGATTTTGTCTTTAAAAAGCCTTCAATTTTGTCTCTTTTTTTAAAAACTTCAATATTGCCAAGTATAGCCCATGGCATACAATAGGTGCTCAGTCAATGTTCTCGGGACTGCACTGACTTCAGTTTCCTGATGTTTGACAAACACGGCAGGTATGGAATCTCAATGCTCCTGGAGGGTGCATGCATACATGTCTGGGGTGAGTCTCAGTAGTTACACATATGTGTCTGTGCATGTGGACATGCCCTGGCATAAACTAACTCCAGCCACAGGAATGTGTGTGCATGCGTGTGTGCACGAGACAGCTCCAGCCACCCTCTCATGCATGCTCACAGCCCAGCGACTCCCCAGCTTCAGCTCAGTCAGGTTTCTTCCCTGGAAACCTGGAGCTGCTAAAATTAGTATGAAAATGGTCATGTTCGGTTAAAAGGAAGGGGGTGGGAAGAGATGAGGGTGCCCATGAGTGCTATTTTATTTCTCAGTGAGAGGATAAAGTGATTTTTCCTACATAATTTTTGATGTAGAGGCTAAATTAGGCCGGAGAAGAGGGACAAAGCAACTTTCGCCCTTATTAGTATTCCGGCCGCGTGGGCCCAGCCACGGCAGTTATGTATTTTTGCAAGTATGCATATAATTTATTGTGGAGAACACAATTTACATGGTAGTCGATGCCTGTTTTATAGCCTCACAAATAGATGTATGAACTCAAGCATATAATGGCCCAACCAGCAGGCGCAAATACGTTCTAAATCTTCTAAATGTGCTTCACAAAAATGTAACTGAGGAATATAAAACAGATCAATTCTTGCATGTTATATATTGGTTTTTGATTTACAAATCTAATCTGGGACATTTCTTCAGAAATGAGGGGACTTCCCCCCCTTCCCCTCCTTTTTTTCCGCCAACTTCCCTGGCACAGACCTTGCTGGTCAGGTCTGTAGGTACTACCACCTCTAGGACAAGCTCAGGTGACCGTGTGGGTGGGGCACACACCCTGCCCGGCTGGCCATGTGTGCACATGCCTGCATGCTCAGAGGCTCCAGACCTTGGGTGGAAGGAAAAGAGTGGGTGTCCTCCCCCAGGGTGACCTTTCCCATTGGAAGCTGACCATTTGTAGGGAGGCACTAACGTGGGGACCCAAGAAGGACATGGTCATTTCTCAGATTCAGCTCTTTGGCATTCTGCCCAAAGGGCCTAGGTCTCAGACTGGCTTCCTGCCCAACTATAAATGGAAAAGAAATGGACATTTTTTTCGAGTTGCCTTTTTATTCTGCGTCTAATATATTTTTGTCAGTTTGTCTTCATGTGTGTTGATTCTTATTATAAAATGCCTACCCTGTCATTAAGCAGATAATGCACACATAAACTGTGGTGAACAAGTGGAATACAATACAGCAAAGCAAATGAACCAAGTTTTGCTGTGCAAAACAACGCAGGGGAATCTCAAACAATAAGATGAAATGGGAATGGGACGTGGTGTGGGAGGAAAATGCCTTCTCAACACACATAAGCCCCTGGGTTTGGTACACAGCATTTTTTTTTTAAATGAGGACTGACAAGTTGGTTCAGTGGGTAAAGATACCTACCTGCCATCAAGCCAGACAATCTGAGTTCAAACCAGGGACCCATGTGGTGGGAGGAGAGAACCAACTCCTGCAAGCTGTCCTCAAATCTTTTACACGGGTTCTGTGCTATACATACACATGAGCATATGTGTGCACACACAATAAACAAATGAATAAATAAATATAATTTTAAAAAAAAGAGGTGTTACTGGGGCTGGAGACATGGCTCAGCAGTTAAGAGCACTTGTTGCTCTTGCAGAGGACCTGGATTGATTTCCAGCACCCACATGGCACTCACACAACTCTCTTTTACTCCAACATCCTCTACTGACCTTCATAAGCACCAAGCATACATGTGGTGCACATGCATGCATATAGACAAAGTGTTCATACGCATAAAGTAAATTTTTAAGAGATATTATTTTTAAAATGCAATAAAGAAAGAAGGAAGGAGGGAAGAAATGTAAGAAACCAGACCCTAAAGAGGGTCTGTCATATGGTGCCTGCTAAGTCTGAAAGGTGAGTGTGTGTGTGTGTGTGTGTGTGTGTGTGTGTGTGTGTGTGTGTGTGTCTATGTGTCTGTGTGGGGGTGGGGTGGGGGTGTAAATGTAATGATGAAATGCATTATTGTATATAATTAATACGAGCCCAAAAGCACAGTGGCTCATTTGTTATTCAGAGGTGTTGCTTGCAAGTCTGGACAAATGCTGCTGCTGTTGCACTTTCAGAGGACCAGCATTGTGCTTTGTCGATTTCTATATAGTTTTCCTTTTTTCTTCCTCACAGTGTTGGGGCTAGAACTCAACTCAGAGTCTTATGCATGCTGGGCAACTGTTCTGTCGTGGAGCTATGTCCCCATCCTATATTTGTTTTCTGTTTTATTTGCCTCTTTTTTTTTTTTTTTTTTTTTTTTTTGCTTGCTTTGGGCCTAGTTCAGTCTTGTAGAGTGGAAGGTTGGGCTACTGACTTGAGTGGTTTGATGTGGACACTTGCTGCTGTAAGTGTCCCTCTGAGGACTGCTTTGGCTGCACCCCACAGGCCCCTAAGGCTCTGTTTCACTCTCATTCATTGGAATACACTTTATCATGCCTCTCGAGATTGATTGTTTGGTCCATTGGCTTTAAATTGTTTAATTTTCACATATTTATAGCTTGTCCAAATTTCTTTCTGCTTTTGATTTCTGATTTCATTTTACACTGACATCAGAGACTTTGCTTTATGTGATTTAAATTTTTTAATTCATTAGCATCTAATTTGCAGCCTAAGACACAATCTGTCCTGGAGAATGAACCATTTGCACTTGGGAAGGTGTGTTCTGTTGGTGTTTGGGGGAATCAATTTTTAGACTACTTGTATTTCTTAAACAAATCTTCCTTCCTTCCATTCTCATTCTCTCTGTCTCTTTGTCTGTCTGCCTCTTTGTCTCTCTGTCTCTCTGTTCTCTAGTTGGCCCCCAGCTCCTTATATTGCTAAGAATGACCTTCAGTTTTAATTTTTTAAATGATTTATGTGTGTGTTTGGGGGCTATTTGCACATGGGAGAGCAGGTGACTGCCTGTGCGCTTGGAGGGCAAAAGAAGACTTCAAGGGTCCTCTTCTGCCACGCTGCACCCATTCCTTTGAAGCAGGGTCTCCCCCCTGAATCTGGGGCTCAAATTCTCACCCAGGCTAGAAGTCAGCAAGCCCCAGAAATCCTCCTGTCTCTGCTCCACTCAGAGCCAGGCTTACAGCCATTTGCAGGGATGCCCAGCTTGTTGCACGGGTGCTGTGATCTGAACTCCATTCTCAGGATTGTAGAGCAAGCACTCTTAACCACAGAGCCATCTCTTAGCACCTGACCTGGACTTCTGATCTTCCTGCTCCCACTGCATGTGTGCTGAAATTACAAGCGTGCACCACACTGGGGGTGAAATCCGGGGCCTCCTGTGTGCTAGGCAACTACTCTGCCAACTGAGCTACATCTGTGCCTTTTGCATCACCATTAGAAGAGCCTGTGTTGGGTCTAGTCAGCCTGTGTTGCTCACGTCCTCTGTTTCTGTGCTGATCCTCAGCTTTGGTCTTTGCCCTTCACATTAATGGAATTCTGTATCTCAACTGATGGGTGTTTATAATTTACAAGTCCTAGCCCCAGTGTCAGGGCCTCCAATTCAGGGCATGGGTGGGCAGCTGGGCACCCTGATCTTTTCTCCAATGGAGGATACATGGCTCCCTCACCCCTCACTAGGGTCTCAAGCTCAGTGTGATGTCCTATCAGCTTCAAGTACTCCCCCACACCTTCCCAGGGTTCTTTCCCTAGGGTGAGCTGAGCCCATAGCATCATTTCTAACCCTCTGGTCTTAAGTGAATGTGTGTTATTGAGAAGGACCAATGCCTCAGACCCATTGGAATTTACAGAGTAGAGAGTGTGTCTACTCTAGCATCCTCTACCTGGATGCTTACAGCCTGAGGCTGCCTGCCTACAGAGACCCCCTGCAGAGACTCCTCCTCCTCTGTGTGCTGCACATAATAAAAGCTCTGAGGGTCCCATCAGAGCAAGTGTGGCCCAGAGCAAGTGGTCCCAGCTTCTGTATGTTGTCTGTGTGCTTGTCCTTTCTTCATGCCCTTGTCACCCCAGTCAGGTTTACAGGACCAAGCTGTTCTGGGTGTGGCACTTCCATTTGTTGTATGGGTTGGGGATGAGCCGGGAAAGGAGGGTCATCCCAATATTTATGTTTCCACCCCAGCTTCACTACTCTGAGCTGTGTGACTTTAGACATTCCCCTTTCCCTCTCTGAACTTCAGTTTCTTCACATACAAGAGAAGACCTCACAATTACTGTCACCACTGCCTGAGTCCCTACCCTACTACAGGCCCAATACTACCCTGCTAGAATGTCATTCAATCCCTCCAACAGCCTTGGAAGAGGTAGGCACCTGTGGCAAAGAAGGGAACTGAGTCCAGTTAAGGAAAATAACTTACCCCAGATCACAGGCATTCAACAACCATCACTGATGGCTCTGAAACTGTAGTCCAGGAAAAGACCTCTGTCTGATGTGTGGTCCTCCATGCTCCCTGGGTGTGCTTTTCCACATTTGCATATTTGATGAAGGGGCAGGAAGAGGTCAGAATGGACTGAGCCCCAGATGATGGTGGTCACTGAGACTCTGTCATACTTTGCTGGGTGGGGGGGGGCAGGTTTGGGCCAAGGTGTTTCCAGATGAAATTGCCTGATAACCTGAGGATCACTTGAATGGACCTCATCAAATGAGGGAGGGGTGGGGGGCAGAAGAAACAATGCTGACAAAATGGAAAAGGGTGGCTACTGGGCCGGGCAGTGGAGTCTCTGGTGTTTGCTCAGGCTTTTCTTTAGCAGTTAGTGTTTGAAAAGTTTTGAAATAAAATATTAACTCAAACCTCCCGTATCCTGACTCCAGGGGCATAGTCCTCAGTGTCCCCAGGACCAAAAGGACTCAGGCCTCTAGGTGAAGATGGCTGTATTGTCTGGAACAGGGTAAGGCTGTGTGTCCACACGCGTTTTCTCTATTGGCGTAGGTATCTTCTGGAAAGAGACCTACTGTCCCCTCTAGTGTCTAGAAATAGAGACACTATTTTCTTTGACTTGCAGAATCTTTCTGAAAGGACATGGAAGGGAGGGAGGGCTTTGCTTTAAATAATAGACAGACATTGTGTGTGTGTGTGTGTGTGTGTGTGTGTGTGTGTGTGTGTGTGTTGTGCTCGGTTCCCTTCCCATATTAAGGAATATGCCCCAGTTGGAGGTGTCTACCTGCCGGGAAGAGCAGGCTCATGATGGACTTCTAGGCCTATAGTCACAGCCTGCATCCCCATGGCAACAAGCTAGTTAGAGGGTCCTCAGCACAGCCCCCTGGGGCCACTTATCTGCACCTCCCAGGAGAGTAGCATTAATGGGCCCTGTCTTCCTCCCTGTTTCAGCCCCCAGGCCTCCTGGGGACTCCTATCCACACCCCCAGACACTCTCCTCCAGAGCTCAGGGGACAAAGGCCTACCCCTGGCCAAAACACACTTTCTCTCTCACATAGACACATCTCTCTTTTATATACTCCTCTCACACATACCTCTCTGTGTGTATCTCTCTCCTCCCTCCCACCCTCCCTTTCTCTCCCCCCTCTCTCCCTTTCTTTCTCTCTCTTTCCCTCCCTCCCCCCTCTCCCCACCCCCGACAAATACACATACAACTTCTCCCATTGGAAGACAGTACTGTAGCTGAGCTCTGAATAGGTTGGTTTGGGAGTGGTATAATACAGTCCTGGTCTCCTCTCCCTGGATGACTGTGGGAGTGAAATGAATTAACAAGGCATTTAGTACAGTGTTTGGCACTTCTCGATATTGCTGGAGTAATCAGGGGAGGAGGGACAGCCACTGCTGTTGATAACCACCGCCAATATCAAGTGTCCACTATGTGCCAGCTCTTAAAAAAAAAAAAAGGCTTATTTTATCTTATTTTTACTTTTTGTAAATGGATGTTTTGCCTGCATGTATGTCTGTGTAGCACATAAATTCATGGTACCTATGGAGGTCAGAAGAGGGCATTAGATCCCCTGGAACTGGAGTAGCAGATGGTTGTGAGCTGCCATGTGGGTGCTGAGAATTGAACCCAGGTCCTCTGCAACAGCAGCCAGGGCTCTTAACTTCTGAGTCCTCTCTCCAGCCCAGTGCCCAGCTCTTTTAAGGCATGTGCTCAGTTATGAGGGGTGATGGAGCTTTCTGATTCACTAGACCTGAGGGCTCAGCCAGTCAAGGTGCCTGCTGACAAGCCAGAACCCCAGTTTGTGAGCCCCAGAATCCACACGGTAGAGAGAACCCATTCTTGCAAATTGTCCTCTAACCCTCTAACTGCCCCCACACTATATGTGTGTGTGTGTGTGTGTGTGTGTGTGTATAAATTAATTTTAAAAAATATTTTATTTCACAATCTCCTGACTTTACAAAAACAAAAAGTTCCAGGACCTTGTGACTAATCTCCTACTCTGCAAAGACTGCACCTTACACTGCCCTTCTCCACAGCTCCACCTGAACAAATGACTGTAGAGGGCCTGCGCAGAATTTGGGAGGTCCTCAGCCTCCATGTGATGCCTCTGGCTTTCACCATCACAATCACCTGCTTCCCAAGCACCCTCCAATAGCCTGCAGCAATCCTGCCTCAGGTTCTCAGGCTCCTGCTTTGCTCCTCCCCTACCCCCAGCCCTCACCCCTGTCCCTGCGCTAGGGCTGTGGTGTGGGAAAGACCTGCCCTCCAAGTAGACAGCTCACTGGGCAAGAAGGAAGAGTGAGTATTCCAGCAGACGAAGGAGAGATACAGTGAGGGCAGAGTAGACACACCATTCTATGGTCCCCACTTTGAGTTGTACAGTGGCATCTCCTGGCATCCCCAAGCCAAGATGTACCCAACCAGCCCCAGTGTATCAGAATATCTGAGCTAGAGCTCTGGTAGGGGTGTTTTTAAGTCCTCTGGGGCTGAGAATCACTGTTGGGATAAGCATTGCTGCCCAAGCCTGAATGAGGTCCAAGGCTCCCAGGGGAGACAATAGTAGGACAGCTCACAGTGAGACAGCTTGAGTCCAATCAGTCACTCCCCCACCTCATGCAGAAGGGGAAGGGCGGGATGAAGGATGTGAGTGAGGGGGCTGAGAAAAGAGGGAAGGACAGAGCTCTGCAGAGCCAAGGACCTCCAGCAAGCATCCCCAGCCCACCAACACCCAGGCACTCCTCCTACTGTCCCCCACTCATATAATTAAGTGTCTGAGGAAATAGCATCTTGATGAGGTGAGAAATGTCCCCAGTGTCCCATAGATTCCCTGCTCATGGCCCATGTCTCTTTGAGAAGGTGGAGCCCAGCACGCTATTAAGAAGGTTCTGGTGCTTCCCCAACCCCAGACTGTGGGAGCCAGAAAGGTTTGAAGGTATTATTCTGTATTAAGACAGTGTCTCATGTAGCCCAGGCTGTCCTCCAACTCACTGTGTAGCTGAGGATAATCTTGAACTTTAGGCCTTCTGTGCAGGCATATGGAACATATACAGTGATTCTCAGCCCCCATGGACTTAAAAACATGCCCTTGCCAGAGCTCCAGCACAGATATTCTGATGTAGTGATATTGGGGTACAGCCTGGTGTGGTGATGCCGGGGATCCCAATGTACCTGGCTTATGAGGTGCTGGAGACCTAACACCGGGTTTTTTATATGATAGACAAGCCCTCTAACTGAGCTACATTCCTCCACTGGGGTACCTTAGAACTAAGCTTTCCCAGGCCTGCCCTGGTTGTGCACACCTTTGATCCTAGCATTTGGGAGGAGACAGGCAGGCGGGTCTCTGTGAGTCTGAGGTCAGCCAGCAGGACATAGAGCAGTGATCCTCAACTTGTGGATGAGACCTCTTTGGTGGTCACATATCAGATATTTGCATTCCAGTTCATAACAGTAGCAAAATTACAGTTATGGAGTGGAAATGAAATAATTTTATAGTTGGAAGAACTGCTTTGGAGGGTCGTAGCATTAGGAAGGTTGAGAACCACTGATAGTAGAAAGTTCCAATTAAAGCTACATAATGAGACTTTGTTTGAAAAATAAAAACTGAGGAACAATAGCTAAGTTAGCTAGACTGGCTAGCATCTAGGTGGAAGTGTGCCAGTGAGGTCTCCCTGGGTAGAGATACAGGGCTGGATGGTGTTCTGTTCTATGAGGTTGCCAAAACTCTTGTTGGCAGCAGGGGGACCAAGTCATAGGGAAAGGGCTGTATGGTGGCACTGTGGTTGGACAGAAGTATCAACCAAAAAGGCTCAAGGTTAAAGGTCAGCACCAGACCTTTGAGAAAGGTAACTGGACTAGCCACTGATGGTGTCATGATTTGATGGGATTCGGAAGCAGGTGACCATGCACAATGGAGGCTACCCCAGACAGGCTTATCTTGTCCTCAGGCTCCTCTGCTCACTCTCTGCACCTATCCACCACGAGATAACCTGTGATCCCAGCTATATTCTGCCTCACTACATGTGGGCCCAGAAGCAATGGACCATATGGCCATGAACTGAAAGCTAAAATAGGCCCTTCTGCCCTTAAGCTGTTTTCTCGGGTACTTTGTCACAATGACAAACATAGATGTCCTGGGGATGCTACACCAAATCTCCACAGGCATGGGACAACTAAAGTCTCAACTCAGAGTGTCCCTAGCTCATAGCTGCATCCTCCACTCTCATCACAGTGTCTCAAATCTCCGTGTCTGGTCTCTAACAAGGAAGCAGGTCACTGGATTGAGAGTTTAGCATGATGTCTCAAGAGCCTTAACGACATTCGAAAAGACTGTTCTCCTACCAGGTCCCATTCACAGTGTTTTAAACATGTCTTTTAATAACCACAATCCATCTCATTATAAGAACTCCTTGGGTCGGCCCTGAGTGTGACCCTCCATGGAACAGACTGCTTTGGACGTAGTCAGACTGGAATGTGCCTTCCTTAGCCATCTCCCCCTCTGCAGGTGAGTAAACTCAGACCCCACACTTGCTGCTGGGCATCAGGGGTCAAGCCAGAAGTGTTTGAGAATGCTGGATCCTGCAGGGAACCAAGCAGCCCTGTGGGTTTCCCCAAGTGGCAATCACTGTCCTGGAGACCAGCGAGGAGCCAAATGGGGAACTGAGTTTCTGTTTCAGAAGCCCTTGGTGTTTCCAAGAGGGCCATGCCTGTATCCATGGAGACCTGGGGCCTGTCTGGCAGATGTTGACATGACAGTGACACTGAGATGATGCAGATTTAATGGAAAGAATTAGGGAGAAGGTTCTGGTCCAAAGGCCTGGCTGGTCCCAGGAGACTCTTACTGTATGCCTAAGGTCTCAGGTTGGGTCCTTGTCAAAGTCTTCCACCTGTCTGACAGCATATGGTAGGTATTTAACCATCACATGTCCAGGATGGGGCTCAGCACCCTATAGGTACCCTTCACCTTGCCAACTAAGCAAAGAAAGGAACACTGGGGATCCTAAGGAAGGGCCCCAGGCAACCAGGGGTGAGGACCACTAACTTATATCATGCCACAATCAGTGATGGATCTTCAGTACCACCATTCATAACACCCACATACATAAACACATAGGTGCACACATGAACATTTACACATACAAACATGTATACACATGCATATACCCCTGAAGGATTTGAGACAACTTGAAAAAAAACACAACATGGCAAGATAAAACTTTAATAAACAAAAGTAAAATAGAGACAAGGGGGAAGGAATATGGGTAGAGATACCAACACTGGCATCACACATTGAATATCGATATCTACTGTGTGCAGGACACAGACTGGTATCAACAGCTTCTAGGTAGAGGCGGGAAGCCTGGTGAGAGGCTAGTCCCCTTAGGATCCCAGAGTTTGTAATTTGGAAAAGATCTTACAGGTGTCTGAACTCAATCTCCTACACAAAACAGAGTGCTCTCTATTTCATTCATTCACTCATTCATTTGTTCATCTATTTAGCAGATCCTTGTTGATTATCTACTATGTGTAGCTGGTAAGCATGGAATTGAGCCCATCTCCCACCTGGAACTCATAATATATATATATGGTTTTTTGAGACAGGGTTTCTCTGTGTAGCCCTGGCTATCCTGGAACTCACTCTGTAGACCAGATTGGCCTTGAACTCAGAAATCTACCTGCCTCTGTCTCCCAAGTACTTGGATTAAAGGTGTGCACCACTACTTCCTGACTGGTTTCTTAGTTTTGAACGATGTACCATGATAGCATAAACAAATGGGGAGATGGGAGTTCTCACTGAAATCTTAAATTATTCTAAGATTAAAAATTATTTTTTAAAAATGAAAGGGCTGGCCTCATAACTTTGCTGTGAGGAACACCTACTAGTCATGTGACAGGTATTGGCAATTGTGATTTAATTTTTATTTAAAATTGGACTATTTTCCTGTTTTTGTTTGGATTTCAGAGGGCTAGCCTTGAATTCATAGTCAAACATATTTTGAAAGGAAAAAATTAAATAAAGACATTGTAAAGGAGGTTTTTTGTTCCTATGGATTTTCAGGCCAGCCTCTGAAAAGTCCAGTGACTTGAGCATAGTCACACTGATTGGAAAAGCCAGCACCTAAATTCAAACGGTGGCCTGAAATGCTCCAAAGGCCTCCATCTTTTCACTACACAACGCTTGCTCCAATCTCTCACCCTTCCTCTAACTCCCTCTCTGCACCTCTCTTCTATTCCTTCCCATATATGCCACACTAGGCTCTTAGTACCTTTGATGATACAGAATTGTCACCAGGAACAGTGCTTAGAGTAAGGAACTAGCCACCATACCGAGGAGTGACCAAACATTTTTCCCCATGGCTCCCGTGGTAAGTCTTCACCTCTGCCCAACCACATGGGACCACAGAAGACCGTTTCTATCTGGGCCTCCAGCAGCCACCAGGTGCATCCCACAGGAGTCATCCTTCTGTGCTGAGGCCAAAGACCCCTGATGCTTCTCAAAGCACAGCCAGGAATGCTTTGCTCAGGCCTCAGTCCAAAGCCAAGTGGATGGATGTCTCTTTCCCCCACCATCCCTGAGCTGTCCCTTATCATGTTGCTCTTGCCTACTATCCAATAGCTTTCTTTAAGGGAGGGGCTCAGAACAGCCCAGGGATCTAATGAGACTCTGGAATTGAGCCCATCTCCCACCTGAAGCTGCATACCTTGGCCACACACACACACACACACACACACACACACACAGAGAGAGAGAGAGAGAGAGAGAGAGAGAGAGAGAGAGAGAGAGAGAGAGTTAGACAGTCTGAAATAGTCCAAGTTTTTGGAAAGTTTCCATACTGGCAGGCTCAGCCCTCAGTCCTCCCCAGTCCACACTGCAATGCAGCCCTAGACAATCCTCTAACCTTCCAGGCCTCAGCTTCCTCACTATAAGGCATGGGGAGAGGGATGACAGACCTGTCCCTACCTGCCTCTCAAGCAGAGCCCCCCATACTTGCCCTATAACAAGGCACAGGCTATGTGGCCAGTCCGCTTACAACTGTGATTGCTTTGGGGGCAGCAACTATGCTTTATCAACCCTTGTGTTCCCTGCTGCCTAACATGATAAACTGCAGACAACACTCTCACAACACTTCTCTAGAACACGAGTCAGTCCCAAGAGAGACACTCTGTGATCCATATAGAAAAGGAAGCTGCCCAACAGAGACACGCCTGGCCCTGCCCCAGTACATCAAAAGTGTCCAGTGTGTTTCTGCTAGCTAGATAGAAGGGCACACAGGCAAATTAATGAGCAGACTGCTGGTTGGGTGGGTACATGGGAGAACGAATGGGTGTAAGGGTGGGCAGACGTCCAGCAAATGAATGAGTATGAGGTGAGTAGGTGGGATGGGTGGGCAGGTAGACAGATGAATGGTGAGTGCGCTGGTGGATGAATGAACTGATGAGGGGGTGGATGGATGGACGGATGGATGTCAGGTTAGTAGACTGATGATAGATCTGTGGATGGGTGATTGAATGAACAGACAGATCTACAGACAGTGGTTCTGGAACTTCCTGTATTATCACATCCCAAGAGTAGGTAGATAGACAACCTATGGACTAAGACAAACAGGGAGATGTTCTGAGACAGGAAAGGACTTCTAGTCCAATAGGGTGGAAGCAGGCTGCCACCTCCTAGGTGCTGGCATTGCTGCCCCAACACACACACACACACACACACACACACACACACACACACACACACCATGAGCATCACACCCACCACACTCCTGTAAAAAAGTGGTTGGCAGAGGCAGTGGGTGGGTGGTGACCTGCTCCTTCATTGTCTGCTGTAACCTTCCTCCTGGCTGCTTGTTCTTTACAATGTTACACTAGTCCTGCAACACTTGGATGCCTGAGCCAATTTTGTCATGCAAATGAATTCAGTCCATTGTAAATCCTTCAGAAGGGATGGTAAGTCTCACTAAACCTTGTGGGTGGAGCTACCTGAGAATTGCTTCTCTGATGTCCCCTTCATTGTCACCAAGGCAACGTCTCAGACCTTTGCATTGGTCAGACCCTTGGTAAGAACCAGAACAGGCATCACTTTCGGGTCTTCTTCTCTCATGACTGGTTAATCATTGAGGCCCCGGGGACCAGTGCCCTGTACACAGCCAACAGTCAATTAGTCAGGGCTCAACCAAGCCTCTACCTGTGGGCTGAGCTGTTCTTGCCATAACCCCCATACAGAGACAATTGGCCTCCTGGATGGCCTGAGCCCACCTCTTCATCTACCCTCAGCAGCAGAATGAGCCTGGGACCTCCAGGACTAGCCTTTCATGCATCCCATTACTCCTGTGAGAGGGGTAGGACGGAAATGTAGACAGGGACCAGACTGGCCTTGAAAACTAAGAGTACAGACAGTGCATGTTCTAGGATAGGTAACGTTAAGAAAGCTTGGCCAAAGCAAGGCCAGGCTGACATCTACTGCTGATTAAGAACAGGATGGAGCTGAGAGGAGGTGGTGCACACCTTTAATCCCAGCACTCGGGAGGCAGAGGCAGGGGGATCTCTGTGAGTTCGAGGCCAGCCTGGTCTGCAGAGCGAGTTCCAGGACAGGCTCCAAAGCTACAGAGAAACCCTGTCTCCAAAAACAAAACAAAACAAAAAGAACAGAATGGAGGGCAAATGCCAGGTGTTACTTCTGGGAGGGCAGGCAGGACCCAAGTCATCAGCAACATAGGTAAGGAGAGAGGTTATACTGCCACACGGGAAGACAGTGAGTGGTGAGGGCCAGTGCTGTCTGGACCCAAGGTGTAGGAACCCAGAAAGACTCCAGCTTGCAGGTTTTCTGCACTAGCCTCAGATGATTCTTGCAGGAATTCTGAGACTAAAATTGTCCCTACTTTATAGATTAGAAAACTGAGTTAAGGGAAGTCGAGAGCCTGTCCACCAAGGCCACACATCTTGCCAGGGTTATTAATTCTAAACGCACGGGTTGCAGGCTTTCCAGGATCTGCCCCTCCTACCAAATACTGCCATCAGATGCCACCGCACAGAGCTGCTGATAGCAGAAGGAAGAAACGGGGTGTGTAGGGGGGTTCTGAGTTGACAAAGGTAGAGTGATTTTCCAGGAAATGAGTAACTCAACTTCTACCCTTTAAGCCCCTCCTAAGGCGATCCCAACTAGGCAATCAGTTGGGCAGGATCTCTGTGAGTTTGAGGCCAGCCTGATCTACAGAGTGAATTCTAGTAAAGCCAGAGCTACACAAAGAAACCCTTTCTGGAAAAAAAAAAAAAAAAAAAGTCTCAACCCAGTCCTAGCCTGCATAGCCTGCAGCCACCTCCTGACTACTGTGGCCTGCTGGTTCCTCGTGGAACGCTCTTCCCCACCCAGTCTGCTTTCTGAGCCCCAAGGTTTGACTCAAACGTCCCCTCCTCTGCATTTTCCCTTTCCCTGCTAGCTGTTTGCCAGCATGGACAGAGTCTCCTCACTAGTCCTCAAGGGCCAGGGTGGCTCCCAAGCACCTACAGCATGCCAGTGTCGCCAACCCCCAGACCCTCCATAGTCCCTAGTCTGCCTGGGGTGCTCTTTGACCCTGGTTGCTTCCCTATCACTAAATTCCCATGCTGGTGATAGGACCCTTGCATTAATCCAAATGCAGGATCTCCCATCCCTGGCTAAAAGCATTCTCATGCCCTAGGTACTTTTGAAGGAGATATAGACCTGAATGTTTGCAGCTATGAGCTCAGGACCTCCTCACCTAGTGGCGGGGCTTTGGGACCTCTCTGTCACCCAGACTACATGCATCAGTGCTCTCTCCTGCCTGGCAGCCTCGCCGGCCACAGCAGCCTGGACGGCAGGAGGGTGCTGTGAGGGAAAGCATCTCCCTGTAGTGCCTCAGAAGACGCCTCAGCAGTGCCAAGGCCTCATCATTGTGGGAACAAGGTCCAAACTAAAACACCAATTTACAACTCAGCCACCGCTCCCTGGAGCCCCCACCTTGAGTTACATCAGCAGTTTCTCCACCTGTGGTTTGCAGCCCCTGTGGCAAACCTCTATCTCCTAATAATAGCAAAATTATACTTATGAAGTAGCAACAGAATAATTTTATGGTTGGGGGTCACCACAGCATGAGGAACGGTATTAAAGGGTCCCAGCATTAGGAAGGTTGAGAACTGCTGAACTAGATGAATATGGGAGTGTTGAACCTAAGAGGCCCTAAGGAACAGTCAGTTGCTGTAAAGAGGGTGTGTGTGTGTGTGTGTGTGTGTGTGTGTGTGTGTGTCACTAAGCACTTAGAATAATATGCATGCCTTGTGCTCACAGAACTCCCAGTACATCTTATCAGGCCTTCCAGCCTCTCTACAAAGCGGAGTATCAGACCCATTTCACAGAGGGGCCAGTGAAGGCCATCGTTGCAAGCAATCCAGAGCCCAAAGTCTGGCCCTACTTCTGCTCAGTGGCTTGGTCCCTGTCTCATTTTAGAGTTTGTCTTCAGAATGCAGTGAGCCTATCTATCTGCCCCTGTTTGCCGACTTACTTTACTTAGGGTAGGAGGTGGGACAGAAGGAAGTTTACCGTGGGCAACAGAGAGGAAGATGACCAGATGGTCTGCACCTAGTTCTCACTTGTCTGGTCACAGTGGTCCAAAGTGTCTGGCTCTTCATGGACATCAATGAAGTCATGACTTGGGGCCAAGGTACATGTCAGTAATCTTAGCTATCAGAACATTGCAACAAGATCTTAAGCTTGAGGCCAACATGTGTTAAATAGCAAGTTAAAAGACAACCTGGCTACATTGTAAAGCCCTGTCTTAGCCCTTCTCACATACTACCACCACAGTCAATACACAGGCACACACACACACACACACACACACACACACACACACACACACACACACAAAAAAAAAAAAAAAAAAAAAAAACCACAAGTTGGCTCTCACATACTGTAGCGTGTGCACATGCGTGTATATACACACAGAGACAGACACATATATACTACACATGATCCCACGTACACACACACATACACACACACACAATTTGGGTAATAAAATCTTTTAAGGAGTACTAGAAGGGAGAGACAGAGCACATAGGTCCCAGGTGTTGTGATCCCTCTCACACCCCCACATGGACTGTGTTTGTGGAACATGGTACACTCGCATCTGTCAGCAACTCCAGGACAGGACATCTGAAGGAGCCATCTGAAGACTGCAGGATCACAGGACCCCGCTTTACCCTCCCTTACTGGGTAAAGGAGTTCCTCATCTGTAACAAGGTGAGAATGGATCCCAGAAACTGCCCTCACCAACCCATCACACGCCACCCCACCGTCTCTGCCACAAACCCCTGGAGCTCAGCAAACCAAAGGAAGGCTCCTGCTCCCACCCTCGTGTTGAACAAGCTGCAGGACCCTTGCAAAAGCCTAGCCAGGTGCCCTGACCACACAGCCCCTGTCAGGCCATTCATCAGGGGCCACCGTGCACCAGGCTGCCTGCGGAATGAGGCAGCCTTCTGCTCCTGCTTCTGCGGGCATAATGTATGCCCCGCACCCGGCCCCAGTCACTCAATCCCAGCCGGTCTGCGGAGGCCGAGATAGTCCTTAATGAGAAGAGCCCGGCTTTATCTGCTTTCGACTTCAGCCATTATCTCCCCCAGTCTATAGACACGCAGTTACCTCTGACAATAATGCTCACAGGCAACAAATGCTGATGAGTTTTCTATGCAGTCCGCACAATAAGTCTATCAAAACAACCTCGGAAAATTATGAACCCCCGTGACAGACAAATACAACCAGCTTCGGCGTGAATTTAGAGCCCCCAACGCTACGTTTCTTTTAATTCTTCAGGCTTCCCTTATCTCTGCTGTCCCTCTTCTGGTGGGAAGATAACAGTAATTCTCTGTGCTAGTTTTTTTCCCCCCCATCCACCCCCCTCCCTGCTTTTTTTTCCACCCACTGAGTGAGATGTTTTCCGTGTCTTTCTGCTTGCTAAAGATAAAGGGTTAAAGACCAACTTATGTTGGGTGCTGGGGAAGGGGGAGGGGCACAGGAGAGGGGGTGAAGTAATCAGCATTCAAGAGATTGCTATCGGAGAAGCTGCGCAGAGAACAGTAATTTTGCTGGCTTCGGCGAGGGCTCTCTCCATCCCCCCCCACCTTTTTTTATGAATGCACATAATGCCTGGAGTGTTGGGGGCAGATAAAAGAATTAGCAGCAGCCAGGGGGACGGAGGCCCAGAGAACAGGGGAGAATTAGAATGTCTATCTTTGTCTCTTCCGGCTCATCCAGCCAGCCGAGGCTCCCGGCTCGTAAACAATTTAATCTTTTTGCTACAGTTAAAATACAAAGGCAGCAAGCCTCCTTCCTCCAAATGGAAACAGGAGGAGGAGGGATGAGAAGAGGATGGGGCTGGGGGCTGGGTGGGGGTGATGATGGAGAAAGAGAGAGAGAAAAGGGCTGACACCACCAAGTTTGCAGCTGGCTTAGTCTCTTGACCCTTGAGATCTTAATAGTGTCCCCTTACCACCCCGCCAGGGAACACACACAGCCCAGACCTGGCTTGGCCCAGCCTACCTAAAGACTAAAGGTGCAGCCACTGGGGTCAGGGTTTTGTTTCTGCCTTCCTGGGAGGTGGCATGTCTGCTAGACAGAGCCTCTTTCCTTGGGTGTGCATTGTCAAGGCCTGTTCTCACTCCTCCCCTTCCCTCCTCTCCTGCTTGTTCCCTCTTCTCCTCAGAGCAGGGCTCAAGTCATACAAAAGGAGCACAGTTTCTGTTTCCCAGTGTCTCCCAAGCTTGCAGCATGGGGATGACCATGTTCCCCAGCCGGCGGGAGAGCAGGGCTGCCTGCTTAGAATGGAAGTGCCAGCTCTCCAGCTTCTGCCTGGCTTGAGTCAGTGAGAAAAAGGCAGGTATTTAAGAGGGCTCTCTCTCTGTCTCTGTCTCTGTCTCTCTCTCTCTGTCTCTGTCTCTCTCTCTCCTCTCTGCTTCTGTCTCTCTCTCCTCTCTGCCTCTGTCTCTGTCTTTCTCTCCTCTCTGTCTGTCTCTCTCTCCTCTCTGTCTCTGTCTTTGTCTCTGTCTCTCTCCTGTCTCTCTCTCTCTCTCTCTCTCTCTCTCTCTCTCTCTCTCTCTCTCTCATAGTGAAGGGATAAGGGAGCCCTTCTGTAGGATCAGACCATTTTTGAGACAACTAAGAGAGTTCATCAGAGTCCCCTAGGGTCCCTACCAATAGATTTTAAGAGGAGACCCTCAAGCCTGGACATGCTCAGAGTAGCCAGTGTCCCTAAGTACTCATTGTACCCTCACACTGTGGTCATCTGTAACCATTCCTGTGGCCCTTGTCACATGTAACATGGAAGAAGCAAGTTTTCATAGGGCCAAGTTGGAAGCTCCCTTCTTCACCCTGGTACTGTCTGGGGGTGATGACTCTGTGAGTATTAGCCTCGAGTTTCTTGCTCTCTCTTGCTCAGGGGCTCTCAACAGTCTCCCTCACTCTGGAGAATCATGCCCAGTGGAAAACCTGGCAAAGCCTGCTGACTGCTGGTTGAGTGAGTTGATAGATGAGAACCGGGTGAATAAATGAAGTCAAATAAATCAAGACCTGGGAAGAGGGTAAGTGTGAGAGATACACACTGAGAAAAGGATGAGGAAGGAGCAATAGGAAGGAGGGATGGGAGATGAGAAGGATGACCCAGAGCATCTGTCCTTCCCTCTGCTGGCTCCACCCACTGGAGACACTGAATTAATGGGGAGAATCAAACCAGAGGCCAAAGCTCAACTGGTTGCATCCCTGCCGAAGCATGGCCATAATCACATCACAAGCCCTAGGCTTGGCATCCTTCCCAGGAAGGTATGGGGACATCGTGAACTTGGAGTTGTGGGATCTAGGCTCACTGGCTGGCTCTTTCTTGTTGGCTCTGTAAATTTGACTAGGTCATTTTTCTGACTGCTGGGTGTTCATCTGCAAAATAGAAAAGATAATGACTAAGAAGTTTGTGTTGGGCTGGAGAGACGGCTCAGCGGTTAAGAGCACTGCCTGTTCTTCCCAAGGTCCTGAGTTCAATTCCCAGCAACCACATGGTGGCTCACAACCATCCGTTATGAGATCTGGTGCCCTTTTCTGGTGTGCAGACATGCATGGAAGCGGAATGTTGTATACATAATAAAAAAAATTTAAAAATGTTTAAAAAAAAGAAGTTTGTGTTAGCACATGGTAGGGATCTAGCAAATTGTTGGTCCCACTACATAACATACCTTGTGACAACAAGAATAGCAGGCATAATAAGCCAGGGATACTCCTTGGAGATCCTGATAGAAGATTTCAATTTATTATTTTCTTAATTATTCACCCTACCATTGCCCTGGACTTCATGGTAAAGAGAAGTTGGACTGACCATCTCATGAGTGAGACAGCTGCTTCCTCCAATATCCCTGTATCCCCTTAACTGGAGAGTGGGAAGTTTAAAGACCCCATGGAGGTGGAGTTCTGACTAATACAGGGGATGCAACAACCAGCTGGCTGTTTCTATGACTTTGTAGAGAGGGTTTACACTTCACACCTACGATGAGAGCCACACCCTGCCCTCAATTCCCCTTCCAAGTCATACCCACCTTTATCCTTTTCACCCTTTGCTCCAATGTCCCTCTGAAAATAACCCCCATGTGTTTCAAGAGACATAAGAGCAAAGCATAGGTATGACTTGGATCTTTATAAGTGGCACTGAGTTTGATGTTTAGTGTTTGTATCCTATAACCAGACATCAGTCACTCCTTTTGGTTTTGTTTGTTTGTTGCCTTTTGTTCATCTGTTTGTTTTTCTGAGACAGGGTTTCTCTGTGTAGCCCTGGCTTACCTGGAACTTACTCTATAGACCAGGCTGGCCTTGAACTCACAGGGATCTGCCTGCCTCTGCCTCCTGAGTGCTGTGATTAAAGGAGTGCACCATCACTCGGCTTCAGTTACTCCCTTTTTTTTTCAGGGGTGGGGGCAAAGTTGCCTTTGCTCATTTAGGCCAGGCTGGCTTTGAACTCACTGTATAGCCTTTCATGCCCTTGCACTCTGAATTGTTCTTCCTCTGTCTCCTAAGCACTGGGACCATAGGCCATACCAAGCTTGATACCAGTTATTTCCAAATATAAATTTAAAACAACAACAAAACCAGTTTCACTGGTTACCTGGGGCTGGTCTGGAACTATTATGTAGACCACGCTGGCCTCAAACTCACAGAACTCTGCCTTCTGTGTGGCTACTGTGCCCAGAAGTATTTTGTTTTTGTTTTGGTTTTTTTGGTTTTTTTGTTTTTTTTTTATACAAGTTCTCATGTAGCCCAAGTTGGCTTCAAACTTCCTAGGTAGGCAAGTGTCTTAGTTTCTATTCCTTTAATAAGACATCATGACCAAGGCAACTTATAGAAGAGTTAGTTTATTTGGGGCTTACAGTTTCAGAGGGTTGGAGTCTATGACCATCATGGTGGTGGCAGGCGTGGCAGCAGGCAGGCAGGCATGATGCGGAAGAGTAGTGGAGCAGTAGCTGAGAGCCTTGTACATTAGATGCACAAGTACTAGGCAGAGAGAGCTAACTGAGAATGGTGTGGGCTTTTGGAACCTTAAGGCTCACCTTCAGCAACACACACCTTCAACAAGGCCATGCCTCTTAATTCTCAACAGGTCCACCAACTAGGGACTAAGTATTCAAATATATGCCATTTTCATTCAAGCCACCACACCAAGGATAGTTTTGAACTCCTTTTTGTTTGTTTTGCTGTTCAAGACAGTGTTTCTCTGAGCAGCCCTAGCTGTCCTGGAACTCACTCTGTAGACCAGCCTGGCCTTGAACTCAGCCTCCCAAGTGCTGGGTTTAAAGGTGTCTGCCACCACCACTCAGCTGGCCTTGAACTTTTGATCTTCTAGTTTCCATCACTTGAGTGCTGGGATTACAGGCATGATCCACGACACCTGAGTTATGGCTTGGTTTGGTATTGGGGATCAAACCCAAAATACCAAGCATTCTAGGCAAGTACTCTACTAGCTGAGCCATATCCGAGAATCCCTCCAAATATACACTTTAAACATGTCATCTTGGTCATGTTCAACCCAAGGCATCTCACTTGTCCACATGTCAGAATCACATGGTTAGCTCTAAAGCTTCTTAGCCGTGAGCCCAAGCCTGAGACTCTAAATCAGTATGTGTGTGAGCAAAGTGGACTTTGGACACAAGGGATAGAGGCTTAAAAGATCCTGGGGAAATCCACTGAGCAGCCTGACTTGGCGTCTTCCATCTTTCACTGCCAACAAGTTTCACTTTATTCATTCAGTCTCTCAACAAACACTTTTTGAATATCTGGTATTTGTGTGTTCTGGGAAGAGATTTCAGAAGAGTAGGAGCTGAAAAACCATAAGGCACAAGAAAGAAGGCATAAGGCTTGCCACTATCCTGTATAGATCTCCACTCCCCAGGTTCAACCCCAAATCTACCAGCTTGTTCCCCTCTGAGACACATGGGGCGGGGTGCTCTTCTCTATTTAAGGACAGAACAAAAACACACATTAAGCCCAGGCATAGTGGCATACAGTTTTACTCCCAGCACACAGGAGGCAGAGGCAGGTGGATCTCTTTGAGCTGTAGGCCATCCTGGTCTATATAGTGAGTCTCAAGCCAGGCAGGATAGATACCATAGTAAGATCTGTGTCAAAACCAAACCAAACTCCACATATAAGATTCAACCAAGTGTCCTGCTCTGCAGTGAGGATCTAATGCCCACATGGCCCCCGATCCTCACCAAATCTGTCTGTGGGAGCCTTTGCTCTGGGTGTTACCACTGAAGACACACAGGTGCTCACTGAAGTTCATCCATAATCTAGCAGGTGGCTAGGGCTTTTTCCCCAAGCAATTCTGTACCATCTAAGCAGAGGGCCTTGGAATTCTATGTCCTTTCATTAATCACATCCAATCATCATTCAGTCAGCCATTCATAAAACTGATACATGACCTACTATATGCAAGATACTCAACTGGGGTGGGGGTAGATAAGAGTCGACTTTAAGGAGTACGGAGCTTAGGAGGGGGTTCGTGCAGTTGGGCAAACGACTCATAGGCGAGATCTGAGTGAGCAGCTCTGGGATGGGCATGGGTAGGGCAAGTCAAAGTTCATAGAGACTCCAATCTCCAAAATCCAGAGCTCTTTGGCAAACATGGAGGTCTTATTTCATCAGAGAGGTGAAGCACTTCCGCCAAGGTCACACAGCTGGGTGCACCATAAATAGGTGATGAATCTGCTGAGATTATTCACCAGCCCCAATTACATCTTAACCACTAATAACTTGGCTCACGCTCCCCTAATGGGATTTCCTCCTTGGACATCAGCTTTCCCTTCCCCCTTCCACTGACATTGGCCAATTAGACAAGGGCAGGTGCTGTGATTGGGGTCACAGTGAGAGGAAGAGATGGAGAGGGCCACAGCTCACCCCCAGCCTTAGCAGAGAAAGAGGTGATCCGTCTCAGGCACTCACAGCCTGTAATGAAGTCTGAGAGAAGCTTGCCCAAGAGGGGAGAGAAGTGGGTTTGGAAGCTGATCACTCCCACTACCCCAAGACACCTTTCTGCTCCCTATCTGAGACCAGCAGGCCTGGAGAGAGGGGCAGGACTACACAGAGACAGACACCCAGGCAGGTGAACAAAGCTGAAGACAGTCAGACAAAGCAAGAAAACAGGGCTGGAGCTCAGTGGCAGCCTGCTTGGCTAGAGTCCAGGACAGGCCCTTTGGTCAGGTCCCCCTCCCCCACTCGTACCCCCAGTGGACCACACCTCTGCTACTCAGAAGTACTGGAGCGGCTGGAGGCAGAGCCCAGCTTCCCTCTGCAGTGATATAGTAGCTGAGCACTTTCTCCTTGCAGGGCCTCCTGCGCTCAAGTAAGAAAGAGCCAGGCTCTGCTGAAGGCAAATAGGTCTACAAGTATGTCAGAGCACCTGTCCTGGGGGCCAAGGTCAAGGGCTCAACTACTGTAGACAGAGGCACAGCACAGAGTGTGTGCAGAGCAGGTGCCACTGTGACAACTACGCTTGAGTCAACAGCCTCTGCCATAACCAGAGCACACTAAGACTCTCTCCTGATATCTGTTGTCAGCTAGTCTGGAGCCTTGCAGTTCCCAGAGCACCAACTCTTTGGGTCTAACTTAAATCCCTTGTGCTGCAGCTTAGCTCCAATTCCAGTGTCTCGGGGTTCCAGCTTCATTCTGATCCCCCGCTCAGCAGCCTGACCAGCTGGAGTTGTCTACTGGAGCCTCCATGCTCCCAATCACACAGAGAAAGAGTCTGGGTGTAGGACCTGCCAAGATTTCTCATTGGAGTGTGGGCTTAGGAGATGTGTGTGATCTTGAGGACACGGGTAAGGGGACACGAACTTCCCTCAATCTTGATCCCCAATTAACCCAGGGCTAGTTACCCAAGTCCTAATCTAGAACATCTGCCCCTTTCTGCTCCTCTCCTTCCCCTCAGCTTTCTTTCCCACACTGTTTCCCTTCAGTCTAGATACATCTATCCACAACCAGGACAGAAAAACAAAACCAAGAGCTGGCAGGCTGTTGAGAATGGGTCAGGGCAAGAAGTCCAATCCAGGCATACCTGCAGACTGCACCTGAGCCTGTCAGCCACCTGTCCCCTGCCAGTCCCACCCAACCCAGCAGGAGTGCCTGGCTCTGCTGGGCTCCACAGCCTTTAGCACCTGCATGCCCTGAGCCACCCCGGGGTGTGCCTAGTCTGCCCCCAGGATGTTAAGTGCAGGGTCCAGGCTTAAGTAGCGATTAACACAATAGAGGAAGAAAGAGAGGGCCAAACAGCTTGTTTATTTCCATCCCTCTACTCCTCCATCACATGTACCTCCTAGTTTCAAGAAAAGAGGAAAAGAGAGTGAAAGAAAGGAAGGGAGAGAGAGAGAGAGAGAGAGAGAGAGAGAGAGAGAGAGAGAGAGAGGAGGGAGGGAAAAAAACCCTGCACTAAACCAAACTGTAGTGCAATTACAGCTGGGGAAAAAAGACACACATTAAATGGATGTTTCTGCACAAAAACCCCAGGCTGACAACATCTCTGGCCTTGTAAGGGGGAAAGGACTGTGCCTGGGTGTTTACATAGCCGAAATCAGGGAGAATTATGCTGTCATACTGACAACTGTAGGAGGACAATTTTAAAATTACACCGTTCAACACCTTTAATGATTTGTAACAGAAGAGGTGTGGCTACTCCTATTAAATGTGTTGCCAAATCAATAAAAGGGATAATTGGAGTTGTTAGAGCAAATTATAGCCGCGTTTCTTCTGTTGCTGTACAATGTTGCCTTGTAAACTGCTATTACAGGCAGCGCCGTATTTCTCTCTTATTTGGGCGCTTTGTAATGAGTTGGCATTTTGCGGCATAATAGTTCCACTTTCTTTTATGGAGCGCTCACTTTAACTTTTTCTCCTTTGTGCAGCCTATAATTTCCTCGCCCTCCCTGCCTCCCCGCCTGTTTTCAGAGGTGGCTGCGCGGCCTGTCAGGTGATAAACTATATTATTTCACATTATTTTCCGGCCTTTTCAATTGGCAGTCAGATGGCGTTGAGGGGTAGATGGGTCTGAAGGGATAGGGATGGGGGAAGTAGCAAGAGAGGAGCCAGGACTAGGAGAAGAGTTTAAAAAAAAAAAATTCACATCGACAGAAAGGAAAAGTAATGAGAGAGGAGAAGGCTGGCCTTAGTCCTGGGGGTAAGGGGGAGCTTAGCCCTTTAAACATAGGACTTTGGACAGAGCTGTGAGCTGCTAGTAGGGGGAGGGGAGCCACCACCATGTCAGGTCTAAGCATCCCGCAATAGCTGACTTACCCTACTCATTGAAACAAACTAATAATTATCCCAGAACTGAGGAGATATTGATCCTAACGCCCCCACACCCCACCACAGTGAAGATGTAGGGCTCCACTCTGGGAACACCTTGTGACTCCCTGGTGAATGAGCCAGAAGGGACAGACAGTCCATTCCCCTGCAGGGAAGGCTGACACCAGTGAAACAGCTGAGGCACCATGTTCTCTGCAGAGGCTGGAAAGATCCACGACAGGCCCATTCCTGGGGATGTATCCGTTGTCTCCTAAGAGCACTGAACCAGGAGTCCATTCGTGGTTCCTGACTTGATGCTGCTTCCTTGGCTCACCCACCCTCAGTCTTTGGCCCCTGGCTGGGAAGGAAAGAGTCCCTGGGCAGCTGGGGGGCTCATCCTGTTGTACACACCATTCCGTTTCTGTGACAGCAATAAAAGTCCTGGCCTAGACAAGCCTCACTCAGTCAGTCCCTGTGCTGGGCTACAGGACCATCCATCTGAATTACCAAGAGGTCTCAACAAGAGACAATTGGAAAAGAAATGCTGCTTTATTACTTCCACAGAGCCGCCATCCCTGGAACCCATCTGCTGCCAAGCAGTATGGTGGCAGGAGCAGCATGGAGAGCAGATAAGACTTGATGGTGGACAAATAAGCCTCGTTTGCAGTGAGCAGCATCGATTTGCTTGCCTACCACAAGCAAAGTTCTAATTCGTTCTGGTAGGTTCCGTGAGCATCCTCCTGTTCCCATCTTCCATGAGTCAAGCTAACTTTATCCAGGGTTCCGGGGCTTGCCATTAACCTGGGACAGATTTCTGGGGACAGACACCAGCTTTCCAATTGGAACACTGATCAGTCTCCTAAAATCCTGGCAAAGGGCAAACATCCATGCAGATGATCTTTTAATATCACTTTCCATTGGAGTTGAGAATTTTCCATATACTGGTTTAGACTCACTTGGCTTCAACTCAACTAAGAGTTAACTATGTCAGTTCATTTATGCACTTTCCCACCCCCCACCCCACCCCCAGGTATTGGGCACTGGGAGGAAGTCACACCCAGGGCCTTGTGCATGCTAAGCAGGAACTTGGCCAGCTGGCCAATCTTTCAGTCCCTTAATTGTCAGTTTAGTCAGTATTAACTATCTCCAAGATTCTCAGCAATGTGCTGAGAGCCTGGGTCAGTGAGACAGATGCCATCTCTGCCTTCCTGGAGCTGAAGTCCTGGGGGAACTGATGACAGCAACAACTATAAAACTAACAGTAGTCCTTACACTAGGATTGGGCAAAGAGTTCTTTGGTGAGAGACCTTGGGCTATGGTAGAATAGAGTGTAGTCTGGAAACCTGGCTTCCAGGTTTCAGTTTCAGTTGAGTGTGTAATTGAAAGACATACTTATTTATACCAAAAATGTATCCCAGAATCCTAGTATGTGTTGGACACCTCAATAGACACTGGAGAAACAATAATGGAGTAAGCATAGAACTCATGTCTATGGCACTCCCAGTCTAGTTGCAAAGACAGACATTAAACAATTACAGCACTATGTAATTACAGAATGTGATAAATGCTAGGAAAAAGAAAGACATGAGCTTATCCATAATAACAACCTGGAAGCAACTCCAGTGCACAAAGGAGGCCAGAGGACTGGAGTGCAACGGCTTTAAACCACAGCTGCAGAGATGGGCAAGCATCCTAAGTGGTTAGGGACGTGTCAAGTTGTGCCCCTTGGCCTAAGCTTGTAAGATAAAGCCACAGGGGGCTTGTAAGCAAGAGAGTGGGGGAACCAATTTCCACACAAGGAATCCCACTTGCTGCAGCCATCCCAAGCAGACTGGATCAGAGAGGCTCAATGCAGAAGCAGAGAAGCCGGTTGGGAGTCCTTCACAGTGTTCAATGAAAGCATGCACAGTGGTTGACAGCAAACGAACGAAAGGACACTTGACATCATTTGTCATCAGAAAGACACAGAGTTCTGCCACCGTGCTATTTCACTCTGTGCCCGTAAGAGTGGTGGAAATGTAAGACACTGCCTAATTGACAGAATGGAAGGGGTGGGAGTTCTCACACGGTGCTAGAGGAATGTAAATTAATAGAAACACTTTGACCAGGGTTGGGCTAGGGGATTGGTAGTTATCTATTGACAATAAGAACAAGCCCATGTTATGACCTAGCCTAAGTTTCATTATAAGGCATGGACTTCATTTGCAATAGACCAAAAAGAGGAAAAAACAATCACCCATACCAGTGATCCTCACACTGACGCCATCCTTTTTTTCTCATGAGAGGTGTTGGGATAAGATAGAAAGAACATAAAATAGTCAGGAAGTCCAGCTTCCAGGTCTGCCCCCGAGGGCAAATGTCCAATGACTGTAGAGGGGGCAAATAAATGATGTTCTATGCACATCATGGAACAACATTCAGACATTAAAAAGTACCAAGTCTACACAAATAGATCTCATACCAAAAGGAGACATGGTTCTTTTCCCTCCAAGTTCAGAAACAGGCAAGATGCAGCACAGTTAGTGTGGTCTATCATGCCCAAAGTCCCAGGTTCAATCCCCAGCACTGCCACTAAGAGTGGTAGTGTAAGTCTGTAACTCCAGGACTTGGGAGGTGAGGCAGGAGGATCAGAAATTCAAAATCATCCTTGGTCACAAATCAGGTTCGAGATCAGTCTGAGCTACATGACTCTATCTCAAATAAGCAAACAAATAGACAGGCAAGAGAAATCCCTAAGAACTCCAGATGGGATGCCGTTACCCTGGAGCACAGTGATGACTAAGGCAAGGGAGCCTGCAGGAAGGCTAGAATCTTCTCTGTCTTGCTCTGATGGGTGGTGACACAGGTGTGAGAAGCCTTCCAAGCAGCATCCTGAGGATTGAATGAGATGATGTGTAGAAGAGATTGTCTGTCCTCCCTCGCAGTGGCTTTCTTGCTGTGTCCACAAGGGAAACAAAAAGAGCTGAGACTAGCCCAACAACTAATACTGACTCCTCACACCACCTGGGAAGAGCATAGTAAATGTCTGGCTGAAGGATATGTCCTGTGGTTTTGCAAAAGCTTCAGGACTGACTGGGAGGCCTTTGGCCAGCCTAAGAATCAACAAGGCCAGGAGCACACACAGTGCTAGTAAAAAGGCCTCTTGCTTCCAGCTGCCATATTACTACCTATGACTATCCCCAAGTCCCTTTTTATCCTAATTGCTTTGAATCACACGGTTTTCATGGGATAATGGGATTTCCATGGGTGACATAGAGTTGCAACTAAGACTAGATGAGGCTGCTCCTGGTAAAATGGGATGAGAGGTGCTCGGGGAAGCCACAGAGAACGTCCCAAGTGCTCCTCTTAACAACCATGGGAAGTGGACACCAGAGCTTAGACCCCTGTAAGCTTTGCATTGAGCTCAAGCCATTTCCATCATGCTACAGCTTCCCTGCTGGTCCTTTGACGATGTCAGGGCCTGGCAAAACTGAGGCATGGCAAAACTGAGGCCACTGGCCTCAGCAGGATGGGTACAGACTGGCAAAGACCCTGGTTAACAACTTCCCTTGACAGGGCTTCTCCTCTTCACCCGCCTAGGGGCAGACCATTTCATGGCTCACTCCACTTGAGGGTCCCCTAGGGAGCAATGCTACTTAGAAGGAGCCAGTCCACAAAGCCACCAGTCATCACCGCTCTGAAAGTTTTTTGGGTCATGATCATTCTTGTCATGGTCGACGGTGTGGAATTGTGGGTCTAAATCAAGTTCCTATCTGAGAGCACTACGTGTCCCAAAAGGCTTTGGGAGAACCTTGAGTGTATTGAAGGGGACTCCCACACTCTACCTGCTCACACAGTGGGGATGATATCTGGGTGGGGAAGACCATTTGTCAAGCCATAACTACTGCCTCAGAAGAGGTCCCTCCAAAGTCTGGGAATCTCCTGCCCTAGTTGGTGGCTTGGGATTCTGTTAGCTCACAGGAGAGCGAAGCCGTGAAATGAGCCACTGCAGCACTGAGCAAATACCCAGCCAAGAGCAATGCGGCAAGAGTCTCCAGTCGAAGAGCCCAGGAGTAAGAGAAAGTTTTACTCTGTAACTTTCTTCCATCTCCACTCTGCACATGCCACTGTAAGTGGGGGAAAGTTAAACCCAAACATTGCTGAAATTTTTCCAAGTTCTTGCCCTATCCCCAAACTTGCATCTATTTCAAGGGACACATCTGGAGTTGCAGGGGTTGCTTGGTGAGTGCCAAAGGATTGTCCACACTGTTCACCTGGAGCACCCTAAAAGAACCTCATTCCTGCCCATGTAGCACCTGCAGCTTGTGCTCTTTCAGGTCATGATGGAGGGCTCACTAGTAACTGATCCTTCCCCTCCTGGCCTGGGTATCTCTAGGGAGCCATATACACGTGCACACTGTCCAGCCGTGTCTTCTTGGCTCTCCAGGGTAGGTCTAGGCTCCACTGAGGTTCAGCCCTGGCTCATTTCTGGACTTGGAAGCCTCATGCATTCCTCTGAGGCCCTGGTTTCTGGAGACCTCAAGATTCTTACTTTCCATTCACCCTGTCCTTCCATCAGGGCAGGGGCATCAGAGATGTGAGGGAAGTAAGGAAGAGGGGACATCAATATGCATTTTAAGACAATCCTACCCCAATAGCACCTTTCCTTGGTAATAAATGTTTGTTGAACACCCAGACTGTAGTAAGACTCAAGCTAGATTGCTGGTGTGATGGTGCGTGTTTGTAATTGAGGCCGGAGGATTGAGAATTTGAGGCCTGCCTGAGCTGCACAGTGAGATCTTGTCTCAAAATATAAAGGGAGTAGGGAAAATAAGGAAGGAAAATAGGAAGGGAGAGAAGGAGGGAGGGAGGGAGGAGAGGGAGGGAGAGAGGGAGGGAGGGAGGGAGGGAAGGTGGGAGGGAGGGAGGGAGGGAGGAAGATACCATATACTAAACAAAGAAAAATGCAAAACTCTGGCTCTAGACTGTTGTAGTTCCAACCATAGTTGTCTGTCTGGCTCTGAGGCCCCAGGCAAGACCCACAACTCTAAGTTTAGTTCCTTCAGCAGTAAAATAGGTCAAACATATGGCTTGATGTACACTTTTTAATGTCTAGCAGAATGCCTGATACAAAGTAGGAACCTGATAAGTGTATTCTCCAGCAAAAGAAGCGAAAGGAGCTCAGAGGAGACTGGATGGGTCTGGCCCCATGAAAGCTATAATAAAGCTGTTTTTGTTGTTGTTTGAGCTTTCCTTCCGCCCCCCCTACTGTTTTTTTTTATTTAAAAACACGAGAGAGAGAGAGAGAGAGAGAGAGAGAGAGAGAGAGAGAGAGAGAGAGAGAGAGAGAGAGAGAATTCAGCATGAAGGAACACCAGACACCAGCCAGGACAAAACACTATCAAGGATCTTGGCATTTGTGCATCTTAGCCCAAATTCTTTTGCAAGTGTGATCCACACATGCCATAAGAATTCAAAGAATGGTTAAATTCCAAGCTGAGAACACATTCACCCTAAATGCTGCTTAGATCACTCACGCATTGAGTGTGGGGTGGGTGATGGGTTCATACATTTAAGAGATCACTGGCTACTCAGTGGTGAGTCAGGCTGAGGGCAGGCCAGGGAGGAAGCAGCGGGCTCCCTCCTTAAGGTGGTGTTAGTGGGAGAGAAGAGGGTGGGCATACTTTCCCACGTGCGTTCTATCCGCTCTCCTTGCTTCAAGCTAAATCCCTAGAAAGCCCCATCGCTGCACTACATAGGTTAGACTGTCGCAGGGTCGCCTTCATTGAATCTGGGCTTTATCACCATGCCCTCGGCTTTTATTGAGGGCAGGCACATGAAACGGCCACAGGAAAATCACGGCTACACTGGCTGTAAACCTGCAGTTGGAGGCTTTGTCCATCATGCTGCACAGAGCCCCTGAGCAATGCCTTGCGTGATGCCTGTCTGATTGGACAAAGCATTGCAGACTGTAGAAAGGTCTGTTTCTATTGGGGGTGGAACAGGGAGTGACAAACTCTATCTCCCAGATGGTGGAGATTCTGCAACCCAATATCTTTCCCTTTTTACCCCGGTTGCCAAGAAGCTCATAGCTCTAATTTCATGTTGCATCAACTCTATGCCTGAACACCCTTTCCTTCTTCTCATTGCTTTTCCATTTTAATTTCAATGACTCTTGTAAATGTGTCCTCCGAGAAAAGCTTTTATGAGAAGAATTCCCATCTCAGAGGCTGGTGTACAATAGGTATTCAATAAGTACTTGGTGAATGAATGAAGTAGGAAATTGAAAGGCCAAATTTTAATTCTGGTTGGCAGCCAGGTATGGCAATCCAGAGGCAGACACCTCCAGTGCCAGGGTACAGCCTGCAAAACAATGAGTGGGACTTTTTATTTTATTTTATTTTATTTTATTTTATTTTATTTTGTGAGACAGGGTCTCATGCAACCAAGAAAGCTGACCTTGAACCCTCAACCCTCATTCATCCCTTGCCAGAGAGGTGGGATGGGATTACACGTACATGCCACCTGCCCAGTTTTGTGCTGTGATGGAGACGGAAACCAGAGCTCGACGTGTGCTACTCACAAGCACCCTAGCAAGTGAGCTACACCCCCAAACCCATATGGGACATTTAAGGAATTAACAGAATGGAGTTGTATCGGTCACCTTTGCACTGGTATAATGAAATAAACCTAAGACGATTTATCAAGAAAAAAGGTTTTGGGGTCTGCAAGATGGCTGAGTGGGTGAAGGCGCTTACTGCACAAGTCTGGGGACCTGAGTACAATCCCCAGTCCCCATGTAAAAAGGTCATGGGAAGTAACTGACTCTACAGCATCATCCTTTGGTTTCCATGCAGGTGTGACGGCACACATAGACACGCACGCACACCATACACCACAAGAAAAAGTTGCTTAAATTCTTTCAGCCCAAATTTGGCTTCATAATTTGGGCCCAGGTTTAAACATCCAGACAGGATCATGTGGCAGAGCCAAAGTACTCGCTCTATGGCCAGGAATCCAAGAAAGGGCTGGGACATGACAATCCTCTTCTAGGACACACCTGTAATGACCTGAGGACCTCTCTGTAGGCCCAGCCTCTTAAAGGCTCCACCAGCCCCCAATAGCACTCCAGTTTTACACATGAGCCTTTAGGCCCATTCAACCTCCCAACTATAGTTCATTTCTTCTGGACTGAGGGAGGAAGAGCACCCTGTGGATGCTCAAAGCCTGAGCACTGTTCGGGAGATGCTGAGCCAAGGAAGAGAGGAAACAAAAATAAAGAAGGGCAGGGGCGGAATAAGAGCTATTATTAGCCACAGATATCCATCCATTGCTACTTGGCCAAACTCACTACAAGCCAAGTCATCCCACAGCCCAGTTCCCTTGCAATTGCGTGGTCGACTGTGCTTTACAAACTGCATCCATAATCACCCATTCGATACTTGTATCAGCCTGTGAAGGGAACAAGGTAGCATTGTCCCATGTCCCAGATGACAAGATCGGAGCTCTGATCTACTCTGTCCCTTATGGTCAGTTGTTAGCCATATGCAGCCATCATATACTGACTTGGGCTCATACAAATTTAATGTGTCCTGTAAGTACAAAATAAGCAAAAGAATGTAAAATGATATTAATCATCTTATACTGATAACATGTTGAAATGAGAGGGGGGGTACCAGGGCACATCTGTGGAAGGCAGAGGACAACTTTGGGGAGTCAGTTTTCTCTTTCCACCTGTTAAAGCAGGGCCTCTCTTGGTTCTGCCATGCTTTGTACTTCAGGCTACATGGAGGTTTACAGCCAGTCTGGAATACAGAATCCCCTATTTCTAAACAAACAAACACATGAATATGGAAAATACATTTACTTCCTGATCAAAAAGTGTTGCTTGTTCTTGGCACACTTTTCAGACTGAAGCTCCACGCATGTTACACAGGCATCTTACACCTCTGAGCTATATTCCTTAGCTCCTTATTTGTTTTTCCTCTCTTTTTAAGAAACATGTATTCATTTATTTTTTTACTTATTATTTATTGGGGAGTGGGTAGTGCAGGTGTGCACAGCACATGTGAAGTCAGATGATAACTCCCAGGAGTCAGTTCTCTCTTCCCACCATGTAGATCCCAGGGATTGAACGCAGCTTGTCAGGCTTGGCAGCAAACGCCTTTCACACTAATTTTGAAAACATTTTAATTTATTATTTATTTTACGTGCATGTGAGTGGCCACACACCGGGAGATCAAAAGACACCTGTGGAAGCCGATTCTATTTTTCCACCATGTGGGCCCTGGGAATCGAACTCAGGTCCTCATGCTTGGTAGAACCAGCTGAGCCATCTTGCTGGCAAATCAGTATAGACTTTCTAGAAAACAATAATCCTTTCACCCACTACTTCACGATGTGTCTCCTAAGGAGATAATCAAATATGTGGACCAGTATTTTTTTTTTTTGAGACAGGGTCTCACTGTGTAGTTATAGCTAGCTTTAAATTCACTATGTAGCCCACGTCTTGAAAGATACCTACTTGCCTCTGCCTCCTGAATGCTGGAGTCAAAGGTGTGCATCACCATGCCTGTTGTGGGTGGAGATTTTTAGACAAAGACGTATGATATTGTTTATAACAGTAAAATATTCCCAGCAACTAGAATAATGATCAAGTAAATTTTTATACACCAATTTGATCATGCTAAACATAAAAATTGTGTTTGGAATCCTTAGTAACAAAGGTTAATGTGCTTTTTATAACGTCAGTGGGAAACGCACCAAGAAGGTGTGTATCATGCTATGTTATGAATGGCATGGAAAGCACATATAGATTTGCATAAATACGTGAAAATGTAAAAATATCCCACTAAATTTTTTCTTCTGAGATTACGTATAATATGCATTTTCTTTACTCGTTCCTATTTTCAACTGTTCTTAATTTAGCATGCATTATTTTATAATGAGGAGATTAATACTATCAAAACCTTAAACTCTTAACCCAATTTAAAAAATACGCAAAGCATATGCATGTATGATACAGAAAAACAGTGAATATGGCAGAAAAGTGATCTATAAATATAAAAATCCCCAGTCTCAGTAGTAATCAGGGAAATTAAAATAACAAAGAGTTTTTTAATGATATATCAGTTTAGGAAAAAAGGAGAAAATATGTAATGGCAAAGAAGTAATGAAATTGAGATTGTCCCCTGGGCTTTGGGGGAGAATTTTCATCTTTGTGGAGGACAGTTAGGTGACAACTGCGAAGATATTAAGGGTACATTCTCTGCTATTTGCTAATTCTATTGTTAGGTATGAACCCATGTGTGTAAGAGGCCTGTATTACCATGCTTAGGGAAACATTGCATATTGCATTTAATATCAAAACATTGGAACAATGCAAATTCCACTCTGTGGAATACTGGGTAGCAGTTAAAAGAATGGAATAGGACCGTATTTTCCACCACAGCATGAGGGAGAGGAATAGTCAGACTAGTGCAGCAGGATGATCACTTTCAAGAAACAAGTCTCTGTTTAGGTATGCATGTACTTACATATGTGGATAGGTATGTGTGTACTTATATATGAGGATAGGTATGCATGTACTTACATATGTGGATAGGGATGTGTGTACTCACATATGTGGATAGGTATGCATGTACTTACATATGTGGAAAGGTATGTGTGTACTTACATAGGTAGATAGGTATGCATGTACTTACATATGTGGATAGGTATGTGTGTACTCACATATGAGGATAGGTATGCATGTACTTACATATGTGGATAGGTATGTGTGTACTCACATATGTGGATAGGTATGTGTGTACTTACATATGTGGATAGGTATGTGTGTACTTACATATGTGGATAGGTATGTGTGTACTTACATATGTGGATAGGTATGCATGTACTTACATATGTGGATAGGTATGTGTGTACTTACATAGGTAGATAGGTATGCATGTACTTACATATGTGGATAGGTATGTGTGTACTTAATTATGTGGATAGGTATGTGTGTACTTACATATGTGGATTTGGGAACTTTTTACCTCACAGCTCTCTGAAGGGAGAAGAGTGTGACCAGAGTGGAAGGAGGTGGCAGGGGACTTGCCCTGTGGATCCATAAATATCTCTATCATTATTAAGAGTTTAAACTCAGGGTTCAGTGGGTGATGGCACTTGCCACCAAGCCTGATGA
>NC_048600.1:98298122-98408122 GCF_003668045.3 Cricetulus griseus
GAACAAGCACTTTCCATAATTCAATCAATAAGCATCAGAAAGAAAGTAAATGGCACAATATTTAGTCTTCCTCTATTTCAGAAAACAAATTCTGGATAAAAATTTATTCTTTCTAACTTTAATCTGAAGTGACCAAAAAAATGAGAGGCATTTTGGCCAATAATGTTTCCCAGTTTGATTCCATCTTTGATGGTTTGAATGAAAATGGCTCCCAAAGACCCATAGGGAGTGGCACTATTAGGAGGTGTGGTCTTGTTGGAGGAAATGTATCACTGGTTAGTGGGATGTGAGGTTTCAGAAGCTCAAGCCAGGCCCAGTGTCCCTCTCTCTTCCTGCTACCTGCTGGTCCAGCTGTAGAACTCTCAGTCACCTCTTCAGTACCATGTCAGTCTGTGTTTCCTACCATGATAATGGACTAAACCACTGAACTGTAAGCTAGCCCCAATGAAATGTTTTCTTTATAAGAATTGCTGTGGTCATGATGTCTCATCGCAGCAACAGAACCCTAAGACACCATTGAAGCAAATAGTTCTTTATTCACACAGATTTGTATTTATGAATTTCTATTTACAGAAATAGTAAAATGGCAACTGATCATCCTGAAAGATTTCCCAGTCATACTATATAAATGTTTTCTTCTAGTTACCTTATTCTGATCTTATTATATTCTTAGGCTTTACTGTTTGTTAGAGGCCAAAAAGCATAGTGTTTAACTATCAGGATTTATAAATGAATTATTTTAGCAATGCTAAAAAAATCTATCAGAATAGGTGGCCTAAGCTAGCAGTCAAGGAGTATCAAAAGGGTTTACTCTTCATACAACTAAAGCAGTTGGTAAATCTGTAAAATGAACAATGTCTCAAAGAGGTACTGTTTCTTTGGTCTTTTCTTTCTGTTCACTACATATTCAGCAGTATTTTGCATTTACTTGAACACATACAAATTTGGGTATCTACGATACTTAATGAATAGAGAAAATGTGCAATAAAAGTGATAAAAGAACAATTAGGGAATTACATAGTTTCATAATATTTTAGTCTGCTTACCCGAAGCTTTAATGGGGCTACATTCTTCTGAGTTCCACTCCAAAGTTCCTGCACCAGATCGCCATAGCATTTAGCCATATGGCCTTTCATACCAATGGGATTTGTCCTAGAAGTTTGAGAGGGAAATTTGTTGCCAAAGATTCTCCATAATTCACAATCACATGGGCACAAAACTACCTATCAAGAGACATATCCCTTGGCCCTTATTCATATTCGATAAGGCAATAAAATAACATCTTCTTCAAGTTACAGGAAGAGGAAATTTAAGCAACATTGGATTCAGATCAAAGCTACAGAAGAAAAACTGCCAGTGGGTCAAAAAGATTACCTGTTGAGTTCATAAAGATGTCTCCCTGAGATAAAATACTGTGTCAGTGGTTGTGTGTTACTAACACACTGGATGCTTGAGTTCATGAAGCATGTGTTTCCCAGGTTACTCAGACCTGTGGCTCCCTTTTCTGTGGGAACTGCAACAAATAATGAGACAAAAGCCTAGCTATAGCAACATGCTGTGGAATGGTTATTTGTATTCAATGGAGTTATTCTTTTTTTTTCTTTCTCTTTTTGACAGAAGCTTAGTATCAAAGGTTGGCCTCAAACTAGGAATCCTCCTGCATTAACCTTCCTTGTATTCACATTAAAGGCATGTGTCACCACACTGACTTCTCAACATGGTGATTTTAAAATTCTTTTAGTCAGATAAATGATGAAGGTTTTTTCTTTAACCTTACTTTTTTTTTTGGGGGGGGGTAGGGGGTTTGATTTTCAAGACAGGGTTTCTCTATGTAGCTTTGGCCACTTCGGAACCTGTTTTATAGACCAGACTGGTCTCTAGTGCTGGGATTAAAGGTGTGCGCCACCACTGCCTGGCTTCAATGTTTTTTAAATCAAGTCTTTTACATAAGTTTTTCGTGGAGTCTCTTTGGCAAGCATGATGATCCTTGCTCATTTGTAGCCTAGAAATGGCCAAGTGTTGTTTTTAATTGTTGTGGCTGTTGGTAGCACATGCTCATAATCCCAACACTTGGGAGATAGAACAGGAGGATTAGGAGTTCAATATGAGACCCTGTTTAAGACAACAACAACAACAACAAAAAAACACCCCAGAATCAAATTCTCCAAGGATGACTGTATGCTGGGCACGGTTGTATACACCTGTGATCCTAGCACTAGGGAGGCTGCACTGGAAAAATAATTTAAAAAGAAAACTACATTTAAAACAATTTATTCTTTTGAGAGCTTAGTAGTTAAGAGCAGTTGCTCCACTTCCAGAGGACCTGGGTTAGATTCTCAGCACATATGTAGATATTCATAAGTGTTCCAGTCCCAGGGATTTACTAATGCTGAACCCTAACGGTCCCAGGCACACCAGTGGTGCACAGACATACTTGAATTCAAAATATTCATACACATAAAGTAAAAAATGAACTCCAAAAATTAAAAAAAAATATATTCTTTGAGACTTTTATGTATATATACAACGTATTTTGGTTATACCCATAAGACACTGGTAAAATAAAACAAATGAACAAAAATATGTACATGAATAATTATTTTTTATGTGTATGTATGTGGGTATTTGAAGATCAGAGGTTGATGTGGGTTTCTTCTTCCATTTTACTTTCTGTGACAGAGTCTCCCACTGAATCTGGAGCTCACTAATTGGCTGAGCTGCCTGGCCAGGAATCCTATTTTTGTCTCCCCAGTGCTGAGATAGGTGTTTACTGCAGTGCCTCAATTTGTACATTGTTCTGGGGCTAAACTAGAATCCTCACAGTTGTATGCTATGCACTTTACCATCTGAGCTACCTTCCTGGCCCTTTTTTTTCTTGAGACAGTTTTACTTTGAGCCCAGATTGCTCTGGATCTCTGCGTTATCGTAAGAGTTGGGGCACCACCACATCCAGTGTACAAATAACTTGAAAAGAGTTTACCCAGCAAGAACAAGGAAGAATAAGTTTAAGGCTGTCTAAGTCAGGTGTGGTGGCCTCTTCAGAGGTTATCAAGAGGATCAAGGTTAAGTGTTCAAGCACAGCCTAGATGACATAGTAAGATTACCTCCAACTACAACAAAATAAGTCTATAAAAATAATATGCTGACTTACCTTTATGTCTATCTATTTTGCTACTATTTGCTATAAAGGACATTTCTTCAGGCCAGCTCATATCTTTGTTGCGAACTGGAAAGACAGATTTGAATATATTAATTTCTTATCCATATAATTCAGAGTCACTCGATTGTTATGTTAAAAAATAGTCATTTCTATTACCAGAACTTAAAAAAAAGTAAATTTTAGTTATTAGGTTTGATACCATTCCAACTCTTTATATTGTGTTTCATGTAGCCCAGGATGGCCACAGACTTGGTATGCTGTAGCCAAAGATAACCAGACTCTACTTCTTTAGTGCTGGGATTACAACTATGGTTGGTTTTATGTGGAGCAGAAATCAAATTCATTCACGCAGGGCTGGGCAGTGGTGGCATACCTTCAACCCCAGCACGTGGTGGTAGTGGTATTATGGGGGAGGTGGCAGAGGCAGGCAGATCTCTGTGAATTCTAGGCCAGCCTGATCTACAGAGCAAGTTCCAGGATAGCCAGGAACTTGAAGTCCTACTGTAAAAAACTAAAACAAAGAAACAAACAAAAATCAAATCAAATCAAAACAAAACCTCATATCCCTACATCTGGAGCCCCCTTACTGGTTTTTTTTTTTGGGTTAGTATACAAAGTAATGGAATTCATCACAGAATCTTCACACATTATTATTATTATTATTATTGTTCATTTCTACTCTTTCTACTGGGGATTTTAAAGTCATTTCAAATAATAATAAGATACTACTTCAAGTGCTAACTTGAAGTAAATTTATATTTAACCATCTACAGAAGTAATTAAAGTTTAGATATGGTAAAATTTCCCAAACTTAAAAACATCAGAAATATGCTGGATGGTGGTGGTGGCACATGCCTCAGCACTTGGGAGGCAGAGGTAGGTAGAGCTCTGTGAGTTCGAGGCCAGCCTGATCTACAAAGAAAGTTCCAGGACTGCTAGGGCTGTTAAACAGAGAAACCTGTTTCAAAAACAAACAAACAAAACCACCAAAAACAAAACAAACAAAAAAACCCCAAAATCCAAAAACCCCACCACAACAACAGAAACAAACAAAACCCATCAGAAATATGAAAATCTAATTTCATTAAATTAACAGTCGTTGAGGTAATTCACTAGTGTCATCACATGCAACTAGCAGTGTTTTCATGAGACATTATGGGGAAAGACACCACAGTTTCAACAACATGAATGTGCCATGTGTAAATCACAGCTGAGTGCCTAAGTAGCACTGTTGGTGAGAGGCCAGTGCTGATAATAGTGGAGTCTAAGAGAGAGCTGGGAACAATACTTAGTGGGTGGAAGGCCTCGAAAGCACGAGATCCTAGATTCAATCTCCAGTATTTGGGAGTAAATTCTCACTCAAACTCAAAGTGGTAGTCTGAAAATTTTATAAAACTTCATAACTTGCAGCTGAATTTACCACCCACATTTCCCTTCCTTGGTCAGCCTAACGATACATGTAGACAGGCCACTCTTCTTTTAAAACCCTCTAGTAGGTAAGAAACAGCTAGGAGTTCAGTGGGTCTACCTTAACATAAGGAATATAATGCTATCATGAGAAAAATTGTAAAATGGGATTCCTAGTGAGTAATTCTGTAAAGTCTTAACCTAAACTAAAACTCAACGTATGCCATCATTTAGGAGTCAGAGGCGGGGTGATGAGAAGTCAAAGGTCTTCCTCATTTATTCAGTGAAGTTCAAGGCCAGTCTGGGCTAAAGAGACTATCTCAAAATTACAAGAAAGAAAACAACAAAACAAAACTTAACCCTAACCCCCCCAAACCAAACCCACCAAAAACCCATAACAAAACTAAACACTGCCCCATGTACATCACCACTAACACAACTGCCCCATAGATGTCTACTTCTATTTTATACCTTCAATTACCAGGTGCTGCTCATCCTGGATTTTCAAATATTCCAACCTATGGTCCTCATCATCCAGAAGAGTCAGGTAGTTCTGTAGAGGAGGAAATGTTTGTTAATTTGACTAGTAAACTTGTAACAAATACAAAATAAAAACAAATGATAATTACTATTCCTTTGTACTTACATTATTCATTTTACAGATATTTAGTTGTTCAAACCTATATATACTTTAGGTGCCAAAGTGAAGGAATGATGGTGTGTTCTATCATTTTACATCTTGTTGAAACAAAATTATATGTAATTTGTGAAGAGAATGTAAGTCACCATAGATCAAACAATGTTTACCAAGTCAACAGAACTTGCAGAAAAGAAATCTTCATTTCCTTTTCTGTGAAAACTAGGGTATACAGTGTTAAGTGACTTGCCTCAGTTACACAATTAACAAGTGGCTGAATCAGGATTTAACTCCTAGCAATGTAACTTTGTAACTTGCAACTGAATTTACCCGTTGCTATCCACATTTTCCTTCTCTAGGCACACAAACCGCCATTTCCTGTATGCTTATGTTTCTCAATGGTGACTGAAGGAGGATATAAGAAAGAATGTACTAAAGAACAGAGAACTGGGGAAACTATATTTATGACCCAGCTTCAGCATACAAGCAATACTGAATGCTGAGAGGAACATACAAGTTTTTAATAGCATTGCCTGCCTCTGAGGTAGGTGGAAGATAAAGGTCAGAGATGAAAATGAAGAATTTTTACTATGTACTTTGCATTGTCTGTATTTTTTTTAAACTACTCACTTGTAGTTTTTTTTTTTTTAAAAGATTTTATTTATTTATTATGTATACAACATTCTGCTTCCATGTATATCTGCACACCAGAAGAGGGCACCAGATCTCACAATAGATGGTTGTAAGCCACAATGTGGTTACTGGGAATTGAACTCAGGACCTCTGGAAGAGCAGCCAGTGCTCTTAACCTCTGAGTCATCTCTCCAGGCCCCGCATTGTCAGAGTATTTTTAATGTGTATAAGCAACTTAAAATCTATTTAGTTAAAAAAAAATTGGGCTAGAGAGATAGCTCAGTGGTTAAGACCACCTGTTTTTCCTTGCAAAGGACCAGGGCTTCATTCCCTGCACCATTTGTTCATAACTCCAGTTCCAGGGAATCTAACCACTCTTCTGGCTTTCATGGGTACCAGGCATGCACCTGGTATAGACATTACATGCAGGTAAAACATAACAAAATAAAAGAAAAAAACTATTTGCTGTTACTTTATAATGCCACAGCAACCTTTACAAAATGGTACTGCTCTGCTCATGCTGATCAACTGTCATTATGATCTCAGGTGACAAATGTTTTCATGTATTTATTATATAACTTAAAAGTCTAAAATTTTCATTGAGACTACAGATAAGACTTTTAGCATAACTATTACAAATTCTCATACTTATGAAATATGATTTAACTTTTTTTTTGAGACAAGGTTTCTCTGTGTAGCTCTGGCTATCTTAAAACTCACTCTGTAGACCAGGCTGTCCTTGAACTCACAGAGATCCGCCTGCCTCTGCCTTCCTCTGCCTTCCAAGTAATGGGACTAAAGGCATGCATCACCACTACCCAGCGATTTTACTCTTTTATTTTAAACCCAAGATTTTTTAATCTCCAAGCATGATTTAACAACAGACTTTTCATGACTCTTGAGATGCTTCTTACCTCACTATTGTATAACCATAGTCGCATATCTTCCTCTTTGATGCGAAGCCTTTGAGATAGATATTCATGAATTTCCTTGATGGTTTGCATTCTACTAAAACAGCCTGTATAGGCTAACACCCGCTTTAGAGGCGCATTTGGAGAGGGTACATTTCCTATAGTTATAGTAGTTATTATAAGGAAAAAAAAAGGAGACATAAAAAAATAGGCAAACATAAAACATCGGACTCAGCAATGGTGACGATAGTAATTTAGGAAATAATGATGAGATATAAGTATCGGTTTAATAATTTTATAAATGAAGAATACTATAAAAACCTTAATACGGACTGGCATGGCAATCCCTGTAAAAAGATCAAGAGTTCATCAGAGTCATCCTCAGCTAAATAAAGGTCAGTCTGAGTTACATGAGACCCTGTCTCAAAGAAACCAAAGTGGGGGGCTTCTTGAGAAAAATGGAGATCCGAGTATCTTAAAGCCTCAATTATGAAAGAACAAAAAAGCATAGCAATTCAAAAATTGACATATTTTGATCCCAAGAATGATAATAAAAACTGACATTAATATATGGCTGTTCTCGGTTTAGTCATACTTAATAGCAGATGAAATAAAATTCTACTTAAGAATTGGGGGGGGGGAGCGGGAATTTAGCTCAGGAGTAAAATGCTTGTTCAGCATGTGTAAAAGATCTGGGTTCAATGCCCAAAACTGGAAAATAAAATCAAATGAAGATTTAGGGTGATTGAAATAGAACGGAATTTGAATTCCACTGATAGTTAATTGTGTTCTCTTAATCTAGTTCTTAGAAGACAGAATTACTAATCCCATCACTCTCTGTCATTAAGTGTCCCAATTACTTGGCTGAAGTCATACATAAACTGGTGCAAGTTATACAAGGAAAGACAGCTATTTTTGTTTTTGAAACAGAGTTTCTCTGTGTAGCTTTGGAGCCTGTCCTAGAACTCGATCTGTTGACCAGGCTGGCCTCGAACTCAGAGATCTGCCTGCCTCGGCCTCCAGAGTGCTGGGATTAAAGGCATACTCCACCATAGCCCAGCGCAGACATTATTTTTAAATGGAGCCAAGAGGCTTTCCTGACTAACAATTATTCTGTTGAAAAATAGGTGGATATAACTTAGTTTGCCTACCCAATATGGTGACAACACAATGACCTTAAATTTCTGAAGTGCTCATGTTAGGAACAAAAAGACTGGTCATACAGCTGTCTTTCAGGCTCTTAGAGGAGCTGATCCAAGGACTTTATTATAAATACATATATACTAAGTCTGGCTACACTTAAAACATGATGGAATAAAATGATAAGGCATTATGGAAATCAAAGACTGGTTATAAATGTGTTAAATACTGGTCAACTACTAAGTCAAAAATTTAGACAAAAGCTGTACTTTACAATGGTTCTCTCTGCCTATGAGAGGCTAGATTCTGTTAAGCAACTCCAAACAAAAGTAGAAATTAAATATGCCAATATAATGAAAAGCCATCTAAGGAATAATGACTTAACCTACCTAAGTTATCACAGCCATGGAAGACTTTGCATGATTCTTACTTTGAAAGGGGTAAGTTTTTAAAAAGCCCAATGAACAGCGGTAATAACTGAGTACTTGACCAAGAAGCACACCACGTATGGCAGAACAAAACTCAATCATGATTTTTTTTAACATGTAGCAAAGCAAATCCATCTATTAGCAAGCAAAGAATAACCTTGAAACAAAGAACAGATTTCTTCAATTATACATCAGAGGATTAGTTTTAAGATTCCAGCAAGAAAGCAGTTTTATAAAATTCAAAATAATCAATGATTGATTTTATAATTAGTCAGGAATACAATTTCAATTTAAGAAAACAAATTTGGAGCATCAGAATTATCCCATTCTAGGATTTAGAAGCACCGGCAAGCATGATGCCCCAGCCAATCTCTACTATCCTAAGCCACAAAACGGGAAACTGAGTTCCAGAGTCCACACAGTTTAGCTCATTAAGCAGGCAGCCACTTATATAATTTTGTGCTTTTTGAAGAGAACCAGCAAATCAGAAATTCACAGAAGCAGCAAAAATCTAGGATCAAGCACAAGAGTTATAAATACTTACTAAAAATGCAACAACGTATCTTGCCTCTCATGTTATCTTTCAAAGAGATCAAAAAAAGACATGCCATGGGTGCCATGGAAGGTACGCTAACATTCCTATTTACCAGAAAGTTAAATCAAGCATGTTTCATAGCCAGATGGTGGTGGTCAGGCCTATAGTCCCAGCACTCACTCAGGAGGCAGAGGCATGTGGATCTCTTTGAGTTCCAGGCCATCCTGGTCTTCTACAGAGTGAGTTCCAGGACAGGCTCCAAAGCTACACAGAGAAACCCTGTTTCAAAAATAAAAACAAAAAGCAAACAAACAAAAATAGTGTCTCGGAAAGATTCTATTTTATTGTTCCTTGGTTTTGATGGTTTCCCCAAAGTTTGGTTAGAGAGTGAACCTGTTTTGTTCTAACTGTTGCAAAACAGTATGTTAAAGCTACTATCTGAATGTAGTCTTTAAAAAAAGATTTATTTATTTTTAAAATATAAGCTGGGCGTTGGCAGCATATGCCTTTAATCCCAGCACTTAAGAGGCCTTAAAGGCAGGTGGATCTCTGTGAGTTGGAGTATACAGAGAAACCCTGACTCAAAAAAATTTTTTTTTTAATTTTTATGTGCATTGGTGTTCTTGCCATCATGTATGCTTGTGTGAGGGTTTCAGATTCCCTGGAACTAGGGTCACAGATAGTTGTGAATTACCATATGGGTGCTGGGAATTAACCCGGGTCCTTTGGAAGAGCATCAAATGCTCTTAATCATTAAGCCATCTCTCCAGCGTAGATTTATTTATTTTTATTTCATGTGTACAAGCATTTGTCTATATGTATATATGTATATTTGTGCCTGGTATCTACGGAGGTTAGAAGTGATGTCAGATCCATCAGAACTGACATTAAGGATGGTTATGAAGAACCATTTGGTGCTGGGAACTAATTGGAGTCCTCTGCATGACCAACAAGTGATTTTAATCATGGAGCCATTTCTCCAGCCTTTTTGTTCAAATTCAAAGGAGAGCTAGTACTTACACAGGGGTGGTAGTCATACAGACAGTCATAACATCCTAACAACTTAAACACTGCCAAAATTGTGAACTGATGAATTAATTATTTTAAAAATTTATTTTACAGCCAGGCAGTGGTGGCACACACCTTTAATCCCAGCACTCAGGAGGCAGAGGCAGGCAGGTATTTGTGAGTTTGAGGCCAGCCTGGTCTACAGAGTGAGTTCCAGGACAGCTTCCAAAGCTACTGAGAAACCCTGTCTTGAAAATACCAAAACAAACAACCCCCCCAAAAACAAACAAAAAACTATTTTATATTTATTTATTTATTTATTATGTGCCATGTGTGCAAGTATATTAAGTGTGCATGTAAAGGTCAGAGAACAACTTGTAGAAGTCAGTTCTCTCCTTTTACCATGTGAGTCTGGGGATCAAATTCAGATTGTCAGGGTTGGTGGCATGTAACCTACAGAGTCATCTAGCCAGCTCAAATTTATGCTTCTCTTCTCTTCTCTTCTTCACTCTCCCCCCCCCCCCCCCCCGTCCTTTTTTTTTTTTTTTTTTTTTTGAGACAGAATTTCTCTATATAATAGCCCTAGCTGTCCTGGAAGTAGCTCTGTAGACCAGGCTGGACTTGAACTCACAGAGATTCACCTGCCTCTGCCTCCTGAGTGCTTTGATTAAAGGCATGCGCCACCATGGCCTGGCTTCATTTTTTTTTTTTTTTAAACTGAAGAATAATTTCAAATTTCAAATATTTGCAAAGGAAAAATACATAGTATCTTCCATCAATAAAATTTAACTTTAGCTCGGAATCAAAGAACCACCTTATTTGTTATACTGTAAGAGGAACATTCTTTCTATCTATCTATCTATCTATCTATCTATCTATCTATCTATCTATCTATCTACCTACCTACCTACCTTATCTTATCTATCTCATCTACCTCATCTACCTACCTACCTACCTACCCACCCACCCACTGTGTCTCACTATGTGGCTTTGGGTGGCCTGGAATTTGCTATGTAGACCAGGCTGTCCTTGAACTCAAGGAGAGCCAACTGCCCCTGCTTCTGGAGTGCTGGGATTAAAGGGATGTACCATCAGACCTGGCTGAGGATTTATGCATGCGCGCGCGGAAGAGTTTGATAGACTTCAGGTCCGTCCCCTCCCCTTGTTAAGGGATGGTGTGGCATTTCTCAAAGCCAAAATATTGGGCTGGGGATGTTTCTAAGTGACAGAACATCGATCTAGCACACAGGGGCCTGGGCTTAATATCTACTACCACTAACAAAAAAGAAAACAAAAACCAAAAAAACCTAAACAAACAAAACCAAAACACAACCACAATAATGTTCTCTCAAAAATCAAAGCAAATGTATCATTTTCATTTCGAAATATACCCATCTGCTGTATATTATGTCTCTTACAAAATGTTCTTATCTAGTAAGAAATGTTTGTCATATTGTTAAAACAAAACTAGCTCAGAAGGGACTAATTACATCAATAAATTTGAGTAAGGTTGAAAAGATCAGTCAGTGATTGGTTAACTGCAGCTTAGGTATAACAATTTACAATTCTTAAAAAAAAAAGTACGTAAAATCTATTCTATTTGCTATTTTCACAAGTTTATAAACTAAAAAAGAAAATAATCCTTCTTTGTTTGCCTGTGTCCCCACCTAATCTTGTGCATGACCACAGATCTAAGCTCACAAGTGATTCAGTGATTCTATATGAAAGCAAATAGCATATGTTAGCACAGTGGCACCAGACTCTGAGCAATGAGATTTTCCATTTATTTTTAAGGAAATACATGGCATTCTTGCTGCATTCTTAAGTTACCTCTAGGCAAGTGCTGAGGAAACATTCTTAGGCTCATCATACCCATATTCACCCAGATGTTAGACTGCTGTGTCCGGGTGGCAGGCTGTTGTCGAAGGAAGAGAAGATACCGAGGAAATAATTCTAGTTCTGGGATGTCCGTCTTGCTATTCTTGATTACCTATTTTTGTGAAAGATAAAAAAGTAGTGATGACTCAAGCGGGCGGTGGTGGCGCACACCTTTAATCTAAGCACTCGGGAGGCAGAGGCAGGCCAATCTCTGTGAATTTGAGGCCAGCCTGGTCTACAATGCTACAAAGAGAAATCCTGTCTCAAAAAAAAAAAAAAAAAAGAAAAAAAGAAAAAAAAAAAGTAGTGATGACTCTAAAAGAAACAAAACCCTTTTAGTCAAACTTCAGGTTTTATTAAAAACATAGATTTACTAATGTGCTTGAGTGTTTTGCTTGCTTGTATGTATGTATGTGTATCACGTGTGTGCCTAGTGTCTGTAGTGGCCATAAGAGGGCATCAGATTCCCTGGAGATACAGATGATTGTTAGCTGCCATGTGGGTATAAGGAACCAAACCCAAACCTGGGTCTTCTGAAAGAATAACAAGTATTCAAACTCTGAACCAATTCTTTAGCCCCTCTTGGTGCTAAACTCAAAAAACAAACAAGACAAAGTAAAACATTATAAGCTGAGTGTGGTGGTACCCACCTTTTATCTCAGCATTCAGGAGGCTCAGGCAGGTGTGTCTCTGAGTGAGAGGTCAGCCTGGTATACATAGTGAGTTCCAGGCCAGCCAGGGCTATGTAAAAAGACTGTGTCTTACTCCCTACCAACAGACCATTTTATTATTTTATGTGTTTTACCTGCATGTATATCTGTGCACCACATGAGTACTGTGCCTTGAAGGCCCTTAGAGTTAGAGTTTCAGACTAGTTGAGTCATGTCCTCTAGAAGAGAAGCTAGTGTTCTTAACTACTAAGCAATCATTCTAGCTCCCAAATGTGTATGGGCTTTTTGTCTGCATAAATGCATACATATCACATGTGTACCTGGTGCCCACATAGGCCAGAAGAGTTTGTCAAATCCCCCTGAACTGTAGTGTCAGATAGATGTCAGCCACCATGTGGGTGCTAGGAAGCAAACCCAAGTTCTTTCGCAAGATCAGTCAGTGCTCTAACCACTGAACGACTTCTCTAGTACTTAACCTAATGTACTCTTTCTTAAAAGACAGTGCTGCTCTATATAGCAGGCTGCCCCAAAACCTAAGACACTTAAGTACTGATATTATAGTCATATGTCATCAGGATAAGCTCTGGTACTAATTTTAAAATATTCAACAAGTTCACTACTTGTATTTTAGTGGCTTACTCATACATTTCATTTAAGTTACATAGATTTGAATATGCTTAGTCTCTGCCCCTAAATTAATCTTTCAAGATAAGAATCTTTGGACATTTGCATCCCACCTTTCATTTAAAAACAAAGTGTCAGCCGGGCTGTTGGTGGTGCACGCCTTTAATCCCAACACTCGGGAGGCAGAGGCAGGTGGATCTCTGTGTGTTCGAGGCCAGCCTGATCTACAAGAGTTAGTACCAGGACAGGCTCCAAAGCTACACAGAGAAACCCTGTCTCGAAAAACCAAAAGGAAAAAAAAAAAAAAAGTGTCAAAAAACAAAACCAAAAAACCTCCAAATTTCAGATGTGAGTATAGCTTCTAACCCTCAAAACTTCTCTTTAAAACATATCAACAACTGCAAAAAATTCCAACTGCTTAAGGAAGCATCATCTATGATATCTCAACAATACAGCTGCCAAAAGAAGACCCAACTAAGGACAAGGCCAAAACATGCTAACATGAAAGGGGAAATACTAATTAAGCAGCCCCATCTCCAGACAGAAAACTATAGGCAACAAAGTGATGCTGAGAGAGAGAGAAGCAGTCTTCCCCCATGGAGGAGGCCCCTAATTAGTTATTTAATACCAAGTGGTCCATCTTGAAATCATGTACATGCAACACAGAATGGACTCAGCAGGTCATATATATTTGTATGTATGAGCGCACACCTATGCGCATGCACATGAATGTCTGTAAATAATGATTGGGGAAGAAGGGGCCAGGAGTTTGGGGTGGAGTGGAGGTTGTGGGAGGAGTTGGAAGAAGGAAAGAGAATGGAGGAAAATAATATAATTGCATTTTAATACCTTTCCAAAACTTTAAATATTACCTAAATTCTAACTGAATAAATATAATGTAAAGGAACCTATAGTTATTTTTCAACTAATATGAAAAGGTTTCAAGTACTATGTTACCATAAAGTGAGGACTAAATTTACTAGAAAAATTAATACAGAAAAGTAAATATTAACTTCTGGTGTGCATATACATGTGTGTGCGCACATGAGTGCACCCCCCCCCATTATATAAGGCACCATTAGCTATACTTACTGGTCGTGGGAGGGCTAGGTTTGCTCCATACCAATGATAAAGTGCTCTCCATACAGGTTCTGGGACCATTTCATAATCTCTGCCATGGATTAGCTGTGGAGTTCGTTTTAATCGTCCTCCTTCTAGTGTTAACGATGTAGCCTTAGAAAGAATGAAATTTAAGTACTGATTTTTAAATTTATAGTCTCTTGCACATCAAGAAAATCTAGACATAGAACAAATACATGTTACTTCCCAGTTTCATATTACTGGAAATTAATTTTTTTCTTCTTTGATTTTTGCTGGGCCCTGTACTGTAAGCAAGTTAACTGTCATTGAGATACATCCTCAACCCAGAAAATGGGATTTTGGCAGAGATTTGTAGATTTTACTTTCCAATGAACTATTTAAGAAAGGGAATTCTGAGTGGGTAGGAGGGCACATGCATTTAGTGCCAGCACTTAGGAAGCAGGGGCAGGTGGATGTTCTTGAATTCCAGGTCAGCCTGGTCTACATAGTAAGTTCCAGGACAGCCAGGGATATACAGCATATTCTCCCACACAGAGCTGTACCATGAGTTAGATGAACTACAATGCTCTCCTTTGTGCTAAGACCTCTGAAATTTAATGGCTACTTGGAAGAGAACAATTTGAAAGTCTGATATCAAACCTACCTTTACTGGTTCTTGAGTTACTAGTGGCTGATTATCAATAGCTCCTGGCTTCTGAGGATTAAGGTGCAAAAGGATATTCCCATTGGCTCCTAGCAAACACTGGTTGTTATTGTCAGAAGTATTATGTTGCCTTGCAAAGCACATATCTGCCCCTGGTGTGCCAGAATACAGAAAGCCTATCAAGAAACAAAACAAAACAATGACCGAGTTTCTTATTTTTAGCATTTCTGTTTTTTTGACACCGGGTTTAACTGTGTTAACAGCCTTGGCTTTTCTGGAACTAGCTCTGTAGATCAGGAAAGCCTCAGACTCACAGAGATCTGCCTGCCTTTGCATCCCAAGCACTGGGATTAAATGCGTATATCATAACTGCCCACTGAAGTTTATTTTTAGTTTTTTTCCCAAGAAAATGACTGTACCTTCTTTTTAATTTTCTTCCTTTTTTTTTTTTTTTTTTTTTGGTTTTTAGAGACGGTTTCTCTGTGTAACAGCTCTGGCTGACCTGAAACTCACTCTGTAGACCAGGCTGGCCTCTAACTCACAGAGATCTGCCTGCCTCTGCTTCCTAAGAGCTGGAACTAAAGGTGTATGCCACCACCTCCCAGCTATGATCTTTATAATACGAGAGAGAGAGAGAGAGAGAGAGAGAGAGAGAGAGAGAGAGAGAGAGAGAGAGAGAAATTACTAATAATGGCAGAGTTTGAACTTGATAGTATTTTAAGATATTTCAACTCAACTATATATGCTAATCTTTTATAAATATTCTAGTTATCAACTGCTTTGTAAATTTCTATTTGTGGTACTACTCATCCTGTGGGTAATAAAGCTATATAGTAAAATATACATCAGACAGAAACTTTAGCAGGGTTAAGAAATAATTTTTTTTGCGTGGTGGTGGTGGTGGTGGTGCTAACATGAAGTTAGCATATCTGATACCCTGGACTGAAATGGAGAAGGAAAGGGAAATTGAGAGAAAACATGAGAATTAAATGTGGTGTTAAAGCTGATCACAATACTTCTAGGACTGCTAAATGATTTCTATAGTGCCAGATAGAAAGAGAAACAGTAGACTCTACACAGAATGAAGGAAAAATGCTTCTGCCAGTTTATTTAGTACTCCAACAGAAAAAGGGAGAAAATTCCAGAAGCAAAAATAATGATTGAGGGTTTTGCTATTTTATCAGCAATTAAGAGGGATCATTCTCAAGTTGAATTATAGTAGTACTAAAGTATCTTCCTTATAAGTATAGAACCATTAAGTTTCAGATATGTAACAGAGGACAGAAAGGGACTATGATTATTATTAATACATAATATTTAACAAAATAAATATCAAAATTCTAGACTGAGGTGATGAGACAATCTGATCTGAGGACTCTAATCCAATGAAGGCACATTTATGATTAAAGAGTTCTGGAGATGGATAATTTTATTTTCTTAAAACCTATTTTTCACTAGACTGATTTTATTGGCAAAACAGATTAAATAGCAATATGGCTTGGCCAATGAAAAGTAAAAAGACTTTCATACTGAGAGATTATAAGTTTACTTAAAAACCTATAATATACTCAAGAATTTCATTCAAAATGTACTTCTTTGAATGGAATCCTGATGCTAATACCATAACCACAAAGGTAGACTTAGCTAAGAATAAGCATGAGTATGGTGTGGTGGCACAAGCCTGCAATCCACTCCTTAGGAAGTAAAGGCAAGAGTTTCAGAAGTTCAGGGTCCTCCTCAGCTACAAAGCAAGTTCAAGGCTAGTCTGGGTTACATGAGAATCTATGTCAAAAACAGCACTAAGCCCAGGGGCTGGAGAGATGGCTCACTGGTTAAGAACACAAGCTGGGGCCAAGCAGAGGCAGGCGGATCTCTGTGAATTCAAGGCCAGCCTGGTCTACAGAGTGAGTTCCAGGACAGAGCTGTTACACAGAGAAACTCTGTCACAAAAAACCAAAAACACCAAACCAAACCAAAAAAAACTCCAAACAAAAAAACACTAGCTGGTCTTCCAGAGTTCCTGAGTTCAAATCCTAGCAACCATCTGTAATGAAATCTGGTGCCCTCTTCTGGCCTGTAGGAATATATGCAGACCGAGCACTGCATACATAATAAATAAATAATTCTTGGGGGGGGGGGCAAGCTGGGTGGCAGTGGTGTGCTCCTCGTCTACAGAGCCAGTTCCAGGACAGGCTCCAAGGCTTCACAGAGAAACCCTGTCTTGAAAATAAAAACAAAAAACAAAATAAGCAAACAAAAAACATTACTAAGCCCCATAGGAACCAAATTATATTTACCACTGCCAGTAGACTCTGAGGCTTCAGATGCAGAAGAAATGTTGTCTGAGTATTTCTCTTCTGTGGTATTCACATAACTGAGGCTGTTACTGATTCTATCTTCTCCCTGCTCCATAGGATGTGCTGCTGCTCCAAATGAAAATTTTCCCCCATTCAGAACAGATGATGGCTCGATCACAACAGGGTTGGTATCCTAAAATCATAGAGAAGAGGCCAAATTCAACCATCTGACAACTGTCACTTTTAAAGAATTTTTCTTAACTTCTATTGTATTTTGTATAGATGTGTGCTTTGCCTACATGTGTCTGTGTACCATGTGTGTGCCTGGTGCTCTCAGAGGCCAGAAGTGTTCAATCCCCTGGAACTGGAGTTGCAGATGGTTGTAAATTGCCATGTGGGTCTTGGGAATTGAACCTGGGTTCTCTGGTAGAGCCATTACAGCTCTTAACCACTGAACCATCTTTCTAGCCCCTCAAAAAATTAGTTCTTATCACTGTGAGTTGCTAAAGCCATTTACTGTATAATTAAATTTTACTTCCTTAATGAGTATGTGTATACAGATAGGCACACAATGTCTACAGTATATTCATATAATATATACAATATACTCATCAATACACTGAGAAAGAATGTACCACATAAACAAGGTCTAAAAGGCCAGAGATGCCAGTCCTGATTATTACATACTGCAAAAACGGTTAAAAGCAAAGGAAAAGCATAGTTCATGATAAAAACAAATTTAAGGAATTTATGTTGATCAAGTTAGCTCTACAGCAGACACCAGAAGGAATACTTCAGTCTGAAGAGAAGGTTAACCACACCAAGAAGACAAAACGAATCATCTCAGTAAAATAAAAAGATGTCTAAAAAAACTACCACAACAAAATATACAAATATTGTTAAACAATAACGCTCAATATCAGCTGTCTCTATTCCCTAAAAAAAAGAAGGAAGGAAGGAAGGAAGGAAGGAAGGAAGGAAGGAAGGAAGAAAGAAAGAAAGAAAGAAAGAAAGAAAGAAAGAAAGACACCTCACCACTGAGGACAGATACTATGTTAGGATAAAAAGGACTGAAAAGGTATTCAGGCAAATGGAACTAAGAAACAGTAGGCATAGCTATTTTAATATCTGATAAATAGACTTTAAAACAAAACTAATTAGAAGAGATGGGGAAACAAACTACATACCCATTAAAAGAAAAATTAACCAAGAGGATATTTACAATGCATTTATACACAAACACAAGACACTATTAAATCTAAAACTCAATCTAAAACTCACACATTGAGCTTAACACAGTGATAGTAGTTGACTTAAATGCCTCACTCTCTCCAAACAAGAAAATTGGACTGTAAGTTATTCTTTGAACCTACATTTAGTAAGACATTAATACCTTTACATCTTAAGGCCAAACTATGAATATAAAGACCAGAAAGTGTTTCAAAACAAAGACTGACGCCATAGCCTTAAGATTCCCATTTGTCTACTACATTCAGTGTTATCTGCCAACAGGTCCCTGAAGTCTGCACACTTTTATTTCCTGAGAGACACTACAGTCCATATTTGCTGTTAATATGTTTTAAACTGGAAAACACATGGGCTGTGAATGTAGCCAAATGGTAGTGTGCTTGTCTACTGTGTGTGAGGCACTAAAGTTCAACCATCAGAATAGCAAACTGAACTTAAGCAAGAGTCACTTGCAGGGGTTTTAAGAATGAGCCATTACACCCAGCTGAAACGAAGTTTCTTGAAGAAGAAATTAATACTCCTTATTAATTTTCATTTTGCTACAGGTTTCTCTATGTAGTCCTGGCTGTCCTGGAACTCCCTTTGTAGACCATGCTGGCCTAGAACTCAAAGAGATCCACTTGCCTTTGCCTTCCAAACACTGGGACTAAAGGTGTGGAGTACTTCCACTCAGCCTCTCCCTCAATTTTTTAATGTAAAAGGCAAAGGACAATGCAAATAATATAGTTGACAACACATATTTAAGAATACAGCTGCTACACTAGATCCCAGTTCTACACTGAACAAAATATATATCCAGGTTTATTTTTCTCTCAGCAACAATTCCTCACAGGTAAAATGAATATAACCTCTTCCTTATAGAGATATGAGAATTAAATGACTTATACAGTATGTAACATAAATAGGCACTACCTTTTTCATAGGGCTAGTGACAAGGGAAGAAATTTGTATAGAAGTGCATACATTGAGCCTGCCCCATATCAATCTTCATAAACAGTCATTTCCTTTCCCTTTAAATCTTGGTCCAAGTTGGCACATTATATTACCAGATAGTAGTTCCACAGTCTGATAAAGAGTTGAAAATCTTGCTATAAAATGTATATATACAGGAATTTAACTCACGTATTTGACATATTCTTTCCATTGTTGCCACCACTGCATGGAGATGATAAACCAATTGTGTCCTGGCTGCAGACCATACCTGCTTTCTCGTTCTAACCATCCTCTGCACATACAAAAGAAATCCAATGCATGAAATTTTGTGAAACTGAAGGAAACTTTCTCTTTCATCAGAAATTTCAAGACAGAAAAACATGAAGCAGTAACATGTACTCAGCAGAGACTGCCACTAGTTCGATTAGTGCAGTAGAACACTGTTCTACTAGAAAGTCAATTTCAATAGTCACAGGCCATTGTGAAATACCATTCACAAACAGTTTGGGAGCTGGAAAGATAGCTCAGTGGGTAAAGTGCTTAACGAACAAGTACAAGGACCTGACTTCAGATCTTCAGCACTATGTAAAAGCCAGGTACACACCTAAAATCCAAGCACAAAGCTTGGAAACAGATTCCTGAAGCTTGTTGGCCAGCAGTTCAGCCAATGGGTAACTGTGATGGTCTGAATGAGAATGGCTCTCAAGGGCTCATGTTTGACTGTTTGGTCCCTGGTTAATGGGAAAGGATTAGGAGGCTTTGTTGGAGGTGTGTCAATGAGAGTGGCCTTTGAGATCTGAAAAGCCTTCACTAGACCCAGTGTTTTTTCCTTTCTTTACTTGCTGCCTATGGATCAGAATGTAAGCTGTCAGCTACTGCTCAAGCACCATGACTGCCTGCTGCCAAAGCTCCTTGACAAGGTGATCATGGACTAATCCTCTGAAACTGTAAACAATTCTTCCATAAGTTGCCTTAGTCATGACAATAGGATAATAACTAAAACAGTGACCTACATATTGGAAAGGGAGACTCTCATAAGTTGTTCTGTGACTGCCACACATGCCCCATCACATTTCCCTCTTCACAAAAACTAAGATGTAGTAAAAATTTAGTTTGAAAAATACCATAATAAAACCTAATTCTTTGTATGCTAGTAAAATAAATTTAAAAATAACAAAAATTTAAAACTATCCTGGTGAGTAAGAACTAGAATTTCATTGCGGTTTTGATTTTATCCCCTTAATATCTAACTATATTGTTCATGTTTCTATGTGCCTGAAGACCATCTGAATATCTCTAATGGGAAGGATGTCCATTGATACAGTGAAAATATTATCTAATCATTTGTAGTTCTCTCTTTTTGTTAGTTACATCTCACACAGACATGTATTATATGAATAACATGCAAAATGAAAATAAACATCAAACTCAATAACTGAAGGCACATCAATAAGTTTTATTATGACCCATTAGGTAATTTGGAAAATAAAAACTATATTGATTAAAGTAATAAAAAGCACTTGCTACATACAGTTTTTTTGTTTTTGTTTTTGTTTTTTTTTTGAGACAGGGTTTCTATATGCAACCCTAGCCATGCAGGAACTTGATTTGTAGACCAGGCTGCCCTGGAATTCACAATGCTCTCTGTCTTCTGCCTCCTGGTGCTGGGATTAAAGGCATGTACCACTACAGCCTGGCTGCATACAGTTCTTTAAGTAATGCTCCAAATTGCTATCAGATGTAAAATCCAGCCACAAGGATTTCTGCTATAATTGATTATAACATGGATTGTCTTACATTTTAAAAAATATACTTGAGGACATTATACTACTCTAAGACAATTGAGACAAGTTACCACTCTCATTCCCAACCCCACCCACCCACCAGAAATTTTTATAATCTTTATTATCGAGTAGGAGTGAACATGCATGTGTATGTGTGTACCTGTGAGTGCACACACACCACTGCATGTAGACAGAAAACAGAGGACAACCTAACAATGGAATCAGTTTTCTCCTTCGACCTTCAAGCAGGTTCCACGCACAGACCCCAAGAACCCAGGTGATAATGGTCAAGGGTACAGCTGTATGCAGATGTCACTGCCTCATACATTACTCCCTAGATGTATTTTGAATGTCCCCTCTGGTGGCAACAACTAAGGGAGTTGCCTGTTCTCTATATTTTAACCAGTTTTCTTTTTGTTGTTGAGTTGTAGCAGCTCTTCATACATTCTGGTTATTAAAGACTTGTAAGTCTTTAATAATATAGGAGATATAGTTTGTTAATATTGCCTTTTGTTTTGTAGATTGTCTTTCGTATATAGAAGTTTTAAATTGTGAGGAAACCTAAGTTATTTTTTAAGAGTCACATGTAAAAATCAAATGCAAATCCAAATAATTTCTTTCTCTTTATCTCCTCCACTATCCCTGTCCAAATCATTTTAAAGAGAGAGTTTTATTAGATACAAAATTCTTAGTTTTTTTCTACCCTTCTTAATTCTGAATTCTATGCTTTTTGATGGAAAAATTGAGTACTCTTAGTGAGGTTCTCCCATTAGGAAAAGTTGCTTTTTTCTTGCTGCTCTGAAAATTCCTTCAGTAATTACATTAGACTATAAATTTTCTACCACTGAGTGACATCTCAAGTCCCAGTACAATTTTAAAGTTAAACATAATTTGACTTTTTCTTTTTTTTTTTTTTTTGGTTTTTCGAGACAGGGTTTCTCTGTGTAGCTTTAGAGCCTATCCTGGCACTTGCTCTGGAGACCAGGCTGGCCTCAAACTCACAGAGATCTGCCTGCCTCTGCCTCCAGAGTGCTGGGATTAAAGGCGAGCGCCACCAATGCCCAGCTACTTTTAAATTAATATAGTTCTGTAGCTAGGAAGGCTGACTGGATGGCTACCTACCTACCTATTTGGTTTTTCTCAGTGCAGCCTTGGCTGTCCTGGAACTTGCTCTGTAGTCCAGGCTGGCCTCAAACTCAGAGATCTGCCTGCTTCTGCCTCCTGAATGCTGGAATTAAAGGTGTGGGTCACCACTGAGGCCTCTACATGTAATTTTTAAAAACACCTTTACTGTAATAATTAAAGCAAGATAAACTGTTCCTTGTAACTAATGTATTTCAAGTGTTAGAAATTTCAACTATGCAATAAAAAATACAGAGAAACTACAAATTTACCTAATAATTTGTCCTTCTTCTTCTGGAGTAGCTGGTCTTAACCCCAGAACTATGTGACATACCTAGAGAAAAACAAAAGGATTTGCAAACTTTACTACTGATGCTAATGATTAGACTGAATAATATTTGATGTTATTTACACGAAATCTACTTTTTAAACAGGAACTGTATTAACAATGGTTGAACTGATGAATTATCAATTATTACCTGCAGAAATTTAACTTAGTCGTGTGCATTTTAATTTTTTTTTTTAATGGAGACTACCTTCCAAATCTCCCATAGCAGAATAGTGTATATTTTAGTTCTACAACAATTAGGCATCAGCTTTCCAGAAGAGACCAACTTCCATTTATTCACATAGCTGTATTGCATGCAACTTATCTTTCATTGAAAATGGAAAATCATAAGAAATATAAACATACCAAGTCATTATGACTTTTACAGGTGTTTAACAGGGAAGAGAATATAAAAAAGAAACAAAAATAATCACTATTAGATTAAGTAGTTAGGTTTTTCTGTAAGACACAGTTTTTTGGCCTGGATGTGCTAACACAGGCACATTGACAGAAGACACACAATTACTAGCACCATCACCCTTCTTCCCAAATCTGATTAAACATACCTGGAAGAGGAGATTCAAAAACTCATTAGCAAGAACATTTTTCACACTCCAGATCTGATAGTCTTCCAGAGTAAGATGGCCCATCTGAAAGAGAGATCTCCTGTCAATAAATGTCATTTATTACAGCACTAGAATAAAATCGTATTTTTGAAAGCAAATCAACAATATAAAGATGTTATGGGTTCACATAAGAAGTATAATAACTAGTATAAATTTACATGGATAAAATATAAAAAAAATTATCTGTATTTTTGCTCAAGCAGTCAGTGGAAACAAAGCACTTATTAACAATTTCTCTTCTTCAATATGCAGGAAATAACCTGTACACAGTGGCACAAAGCTGTAATTCCAGCACTTGCAAAGTAAAGGCAGGAGGATCATGAGCTGGAGGCCATTCTTGGCTACCCAGAGAGTTTGATACCAGCCTGGGCTACACATAGTGAGATGATGTCTCAAACAACAACAAAAAAACAAAACAATAATAGATGTTTTAGATAAATAGTGATATATCACTGGTACAATGCATAGTATAGTACCATTGAGTCAGCAAAAAATCCTAGTCCTTCCCTAAACTGTCACTATTTTATTAGCATGGTTACACGGAGATTTGAGCAGCTAAACAATCTGCTCAATGGTCACAGGATCTAGAAATGTTAAACTTCATTTAACATAAAAATATACTACTTAAGCAGGCGTTTAATCCCAGCACTGGGAGGCAGAGGCAGGCAGATGATCAAGTTTCAGGCCAGTCTGGTCTACAGAGAGTTTCAGGACAGCCAGGGCTACACAGAGAAACCCTGTCTTGAAAAATCAAAAGATGGGCTGGAGATCTAGATGGGCTCATCGGTTAAGAGCACTGACTGCTCTTCCAGAGATCTGGGTTCAATTCCCAGTACCCACATGGCAGGTAACAACTGTCTATAACTCCAAAGAGACATACATGCAGACAAAACATCAATGCACGTAAAATAAGAGTAAATAAATTGCCAGGCGTTGGTGGCGCACGCCTTTAATCCCAGCACTTGGGAGGCAGAGGCAGGTGGATCTCTGTGAGTTCGAGGCCAGCCTGGTCTAAAAAAAAAAAAAAAATTATTAAAAAAAAAAAAAGAGAAAACAGTGCTTAGTTTTTTGTTTTTGTTTTTTAAATGTATGTGTGTTTTATCTGTATATATGTTTATACACTACATGGTTGCCTGGGTACCTGGTGCTTGCTAAAGCCAGAAGGCATCAGATCCCTTGGTACTAGAGTTGCATACAGTTGTGAGCTACCAAGTGGATGTTAGGAATCAAACCCAGTACATTTAGAAGAGCTGTGTGTGTGTGTGTGTGTGTGTGTGTGTGTGTGTGTGTGTGTGTGTGTGTGTGTGTGTGTGTGTGTGTGTACAGAGTACAGAAGAGGTGAGCAAGGATCTGATTCCCTATAACTGGAGAATACAGGTGGTTATGAGCTAAACGTGGATCCTTTGTAAGAGCAGTATATACTCTTAATTACTGAGTCATCTCTCTAGCCATAGATAGCAACACATGTGTATTTGTTAAGATATCAAAGAAAAGAAGTGTTCAAACTGCATCTCTACACAAAGCAATTTCTTTTTTTCTTCTTTTCGTTTTTCAAGAGCTCTGACTGTCCTGGAACTGTCTCTGTCGACCCGGCAAGTCTCAACTCAGAGATCTGTCTGCCTCTGCCTCATGACTGCTGGATTAAAAGTGTGTGCTACCACAACCTCTACCGTCTTTTAAATAATAATGTTTTGCTATGTAGCCTAAAACCCTTAATGCTGCTCTCCTATGTCAGACCTCTAAGTAATGGGATCACAGGTGTGCACCATCACAAACTACAAAGCCATTTCTTTTTTTCTTTGAGACAGTATTTCTCTGTGTAACAGCCCTCACTGTCCTAGAACTAGCTCTGTACAATAGGTTGGCCTCGAACTCACAGAGATCCTTCTGTCTTTGCATCCCAAGTGCTGGAATCAAAGGAGTGCACCACCACCACCTGGCACAAAGCAATTTCTAGCAGTACCTGCACCAGGTTTTTGTTCTTACACATACCAAAGAGAAGTGGACACCTTAGTTTGACAGAGACGGTGAGTAAAGGGGGAAGATTAAAACAGTAAGTAGACTTTCAGCCCTGAAAAAATAAATCATTTGTTTCTATTGAGCTAATGGGGATACCATTCCTTCCACAACTGTGATTGAATCAAGAAAATAACTGACTTAATTTTTTTCTAAGTCTCAATTTTATAGCACCATTATGGCCTATACTTTACCAGTCTGCTACTAAGTACATGTCAATATTTGAATGGAAAGATTCGAATTACTTCAAATGTATTTCATATATAAATTATTGACAGAGACAAAGAGATAAAACTTTAAAATAAGCTACAGAGGCCAGGAAGTGGTGGCACATGCCTTTAATCCCAGCACTCTGGGAAGCAGATTAGATGGCTCTCTATGTTCCAGGCCAGCCTGGTCTACAGAGTGAGTTCCAGGACAGCCAGGACTGTTTCACAAGTAAACCATGTCTTGAAAACAAACAAACAAACAAACAAAAACCCCAAGCTACGAAAGTAAATCTGTTATAATACTGCTACCAATAAGTCTTACCAAACTAAATAATTTAAGGAGTTATTATTTGTAAATCTATGGCCTCAGCTATCTACATGGTCCTTCCTAGTTAACCTAAGCACTACAGAAATCACAACCTCTATGTCAACCACTGTTAGCTTTTCTTCTGTTCTTAAGTCTGATATAATAGAGTCATGCTAGATATACAGTTTGGTTTCTTTTATTCTATAAAGATGGCCTTACCATAACTTATTAAATGGAAGAAATAAAGACTATAAACTAAAGCTGCCAAAGGAAGTGTCTACTTAATTCATATATTAGTTCCACTGAGCTGTTGTTTGAAAATGGAATGGGCTATCTTTAGAGATGATGTGAAGGTATTTTAACCACAGGTTCAGATAAGTGGGGATAATGCAGAAGAGTCATTTGACCATACATCTAAATGACACATCTTGATTTAGAGCATGTATTATTTTTAGAAAAAAATAAATTACTCATAGCTAGCCTCACCTTTGTGGTATCATGTGCATTCAATATGTCTTCTACAATGTCTGACAGAGCCATATGTAATTCCTTTAAAAAAGAAATCCAAAAGAATAGTGAGTATAATTTTTTAGTCTCCCCATATATTACAAACAACAATTTTTTCTTTTGTTTCTTCTCAAACACTCATTCCATCTTCCTTGTAAACAATTATAACTTAACAGGACAAGGGATACTAGTACTACAAGCCTGCCTTAGTAATATTAAAACCCTGTGTCAAAAATCAACCAACCCACAAAATAATCGGAACTTACAGGAATATCATCAGTGCGGTTATCTTTCCAGACCTCCAAAAGTGCAACCACCATGTCTTTCAGTTCAACCCTGGAGAGAACTCCATCACGGTCAACATCAAACACCTTGAAGCAAACTAATGACAAGAAACTCTAATGAACAGAAATCACTTTTAGATTCTGAAACACCATATTTCATTAGAAGCTACCCTGTATAATTACTTAATTTCCCAAGCCAGTATGCACTAGAGCAGTTCTCGTCAGGAACAGACTATACACCAGATTATTACCATTATTGTAACATACAGAACAATATGGTGAGTAGACCTCATGACTGTCTTTAAATCACTACCCAGGTTGAAGAGACCTATCCATCAGCCAAATCCAGAGCTACCTTTCTTATCCACTGGAAGAAGAGGCTCAGTCATTCTGTAAGAGGCATTACCTTACAGGTTTTCAAGAAGCAAGGCAAACCTTTGGACCTCTCTCCTCTCCCTGGTGCTGCTGAATCAAACCTCAGCCTTGGTCATGCTGTGCACATGCTTTTCTTTGAACTCATCTACAGCCCCTCCCTTAGGTTAGTCTTTGCACTCAGTCAGTTATAACCTCTCCCTTTAGTTAGTTTCTCATACTCAAGACTGATTGCTGAAGAGCTATTTTTCCTATGCTTAAAATTTCCATCTGCATTGAGAATTAGACTCCTAATTTCTACTTTGCCTGTCTAAAAAAAAAAATCTAATTTACATTTAATATTTTGTCAAGTATAATTTTAGCTCAGTAAAGTTTATACACAACAATGTAAGAATTTTAAAATTACCACTTTAACTCTAAATGAATCATTCTGGTTTATTAACTTCTGGTTGACTAGCAAAAAAAAAAAAGAAAGAAAATTTAAAATAAAAAATTATTTTAAATTGCATTTATTTACTTAGTGTATGTATTTAAGTGCACATATATAAGTCTGAGGACAACCTGAGTCAGACAATTTTCTACTTCTATCACGTTAGTTGTTTGACTTAGTGGTAAGCTCTCATATCCATCAAGCCACATCAGTGACCCAAACTTTAGACTTTTCCTTAAAGACATTAAATTTCAATGAAAAATAATTGTTGAGTGTGCTAGTGCATGCCTTTAATCTTAGCATGTGAGAGGCAGAAGCAAGTAGATCTCTGTGACTTCAAGGCTATCCTGAGCTACATAATAGGATCCTGTCTCAACAAACCAAATAAATAAGAAACAAACAGATTTTAATGAGAAAGAAATCATCTGTCACAATGGTTCAGAGGTTAGGAGCACTGGGCTTGCTCTTCCAGAGGTCCTGAGTTTAATGCCCAGCAACCACATGGTGGCTCACAAACACCTTGAATGAGATCTGGTGCCCTCTACTGGCATGCAGGCAAAAGACTATACATAATAAATAAATAATAAAAATCTTTTAAAAAAAATAAATATCAGGAAAGCTCCCACACTATATCCTAGTATATAATAGGTTGTTGCTTCCTTTGATCAAACTCACTAAATCACCAATTAGGAGACTACTATTTGCCAACATGATAGTTAAAAAAACTCAATGCATAGACGAAAGCTAATTCTGTCTTTACATAATGTGACACTTTGCAGACACTATTTATTACACTTACATTTTTGTCTTTCAGCCAAGGGACCCCTGCAGCAGGCTGATAACCCACAGGATATCTCCTTGAAGTCTATGTGATTGTCACGATTTTCATCAAAAGCATTAAATAAACCTATATAAAATAAAGACACCATAAACTAGTCAACAAACTTTCTAATGTAACACTGATTATGTTTATGAAGTCAGGAATGTCTTTTACATAAAGTGACTACATTAAAAAAATTTCCAGTTTTCCAAGGAAATATTTCTTCTTTCCTTTAGTATAATTATAACTGAAATTCATACCCTTTAATATTTGCTTATGCCTGTTTTTACTTCTCTAGTACAAATTATCTAATAGCTTAAAGACACCTCATTTTTCAAAGGTAACAAATGAATATTCAGAATCAAGCTGGAGGCTGGGCGGTGGTGGCACACACCTTTAACTCCAGCACTCACTCGGGAGGGGAGGCAGAGGCAGCCTGATCTACAAGAGCTAGTTCTAGGCAGCCTCCAAAAGCCACAAAGAAACCCTGTCTCAGAAAAAAAAAAAAAAAAAAAAAAAAGAATCAAACTGGGCAGTGGTGGGGCACACCTTAAGGTGGGTGAATCTCTGAGTTCCAGGACAGTCAAGGAACAACCAGAAAAACCATGTCTCAAAAAAACAACAAACAAACAAAACAAAAACAAACAAAAAAGAATCAAGAAAAGTCAGAAATTACAGCAATCATCCTTAGAAAGAGAGGGAAAAAGTTGAACTGCTTATTAAATGAATATTCAAACATATACCACTGCCTCATCAATAAACTTTCTCGTAAAGCTTTTCCTGGAAAAGGGAATACATAAGAAACTATTACAATACCTTCTTTGTAAAAATCTTTCACATGTGAGTATTTTAAATTTCAGAAGCCAGCGGGAACTTAAAATTTCATCCTGTAATTTTCATTTCTTTATAAAATACATACAATTTCAAGTAAAATTAAGTGTAAACTTCCCAATTCTCTTTTCCTAATAGAGTTTATTTTCTGAGATTTCACACACATGAACAATGAATCTCAATCAAATCCACTCCCACATCACCCCTGATTCCACCCTCCCCAGAACTTCCAACGATCCTCCACACCAATCACCTAAATCCTGAATGGTAAAAATAGAATTGCATTGTTGATTAGGTAGAGGAAGCCCAGGTACAGGAGGTGAAGGTGCTTGTGGTCTGATGACTGAGTTAGAGAACCAGCTTTCGAAAGCTGTCCTTTAAGCTCCATATGTGTGCCATGGCATGTGTGCACACATGCTCAAATGCACACACACTGTTAAAAAAGAAAGAAAGAAAGAAAGAAAGAAAGAAAGAAAGAAAGAAAGAAAGGGAAGAAAGAAAGAAAAAGCCTGAGTGCTATGTATGCTACCTCCACTAAGGAGTCCTTCTGAAATATCCTAGGTAGTTGAAAAAAATGTAGGTTATATGCCTCAAGAGTCTATCTAATCCTGTGTTTCAGTTTGAACAACAGAGAATTTGGCATGGTGGTACATGCCTACAGTCCCAGTGCTTTGGAGATAGAGGCAGGGAATTGAAGAATTAAAGAGCATCCTTAGCTAGATAGTGAGTCTGAAGTAAGCTTAGGCCACATGAGACCCTGTCTCAAAAACAAAATGGGCTGGAGTGATGGCTCAGTAGTTATATGAGCACTACATGCACTTCCAGAAGACTTGGGTTTGAGTTCGAGCATTCACATGGTAGCTCACAACTGTCTGTAACTCCAGTCCTAGAGGATCTAATGCCCTCCTTTGGCCTCTGTGGGCACTAGGCATATATATGGTGCACAAATATACATGCAGACAAAACCCACATACACACAAAATAAAATGAAAATAAAAACAAAATATTAAAATTAGAAAGTTAAGTAATTTCAATAAAAGTTCAACTGGGGCTGGAGAGATGGATTAGCTGTTTAGAGCACTTTTGTTGCTCTTATAGAAGACACAGATTTGCTTCCTAGCACCCACATGGTGGCTTACAACCATTTGTAACTTCAGTTTCGGAAGATCCCATGTTTTCCTCTGACTTCTGAGGGTCCCAGGCATGCATGTGATGCACATACACATATTCAGGTAAAACTTATATAACAAAATAATAAATCTAAAAAAAGAAGTAAAAAACTAAAAATACTTTATAATCAGAAACAGAACCCAAGTATTCAGATTCTAAATACAAAGTTTATGATGTCACCCAAAACAACACAGATATTGTTTTATTTTTCCAGACAGGGTTTCTCTCTGTAGCTTTGGAGCCTCTCCTGGAACTCACTTCGTAGACCAGGCTTACCTCAACCTCACAAAGATCTGTCTGCCTCTGCATCCAGAGTACTGGGATTAAAATTGTGTGCTACCACTGTCTAGCTTTCAGAGATGCTCTTACCTAGAAGCTTCTATTCTGTTTTTCAGGGAAGGAGTAGCAGTGAAATCTTATATGAATGAAAAACAAGTTGCCAAGGAAGGGATGGATCACATGAGGAAACCTAGAGTTCTGGCTATGCAGTGGCTAACACCCGCTGCATGTCTGACCTGCTGACACTCCTTAGCAGAGCACTGTCACACAGTTGGTCACATGAAGCGTACATTACAATCATGTTCAGACAACTGACTCATGTAAGATCACACAAGTAAAATATGAAGATGAAGAACATAACCTTCGTTTTTCTCCTCACCACTATACTACGAAGGAACTATTAAGTCCTATTAAATCTACAGGAATAATGTTTGTCAGAGTCAAATTTGTTTTGGTCTGAATTAAGTTGGATTCTGTGTATTTACTTACCAAATGAACATTTGTTGTGGGTTTTGTTTTTTTATTTTTTGAGACAGGGTTTCTCTGTGGCTTTGGAGGCTGTCCTGGAACTAGCTCTTGTAGACCAGGCTGGTCTCTAACTCACAGAGATCAGCCTGCCTCTGCCTCCCGAGTGCTGGGATTAAAGGCATTGCGCCACCACCGTCCATTGTGATTTTATTTATCTATTTTTTTTAAAGGAGTATTTCCTACCTTCACTCAGAGAAGGGCGAATAGGTGGTGAAACCAATGGGCCAAAGGTCTCTAAGTCAAAACGTCCAGTACGGGATTGAGCCTTCAGTAACCAATAGCGTTTCTCCAGATCAATGATGTCTGATTCCTCCACTAAAAATCAAATCAAACAAGATTAAAAACTCAGAATGCCCTTCTGAACCACTATTTTATCCTGATAATATGTCTTTAAGGACATATTTTCTCAATTCAAGTACTAAAAACAATTATGCCCAAAACATTTTTTTTTTTTTGGTTTTCCGAGACAGGGTTTCTCTGTGGCTTTGGAGGCTGTCCTGGAACTAGCTCTTATAGACCAGGCTAGTCTCGAACTCACAGAGATCCACCTGCCTCTGCCTCCCAAGCGCTGGGATTAAAGGCGTGCGCCACCAACGCCTGCCAAAACATAATTTTTAGAAAAGTTATTTATTATGTATACAGTGTTTTGTCTGCATGAACACCTGCACACCAGAAGAGGGCACCAGATCTCATAACGGATGGTTGTGAGTCACTATGTGGTGCTGGGAATTGAACTCAGGACTTCTGGAAGAGCAGCCAGTGCTTTTAACCACTGAGCCATTTGTCCAGCCCCAGATAAATTTATCACATTTAAAAAGTGTAAGAAATGGAGAGATGGCTCAGCCGTTAAAGGCTAGGCTGACAACCAAAAATGTAAGTGTTCAGTTCCCAGCACCCACAGCTGTCTCTCCAGAAAGAAAAAAAAAGTAAGAAAATGAAATCAAAGTAATAAAAGCATGAGACTGTAAAACTGAGAGTAAAAGAAAAAAGAAACTAAAAAAGAAAAAAGAAACTACAATTTCCCATTAAGCAGATTCCTAAAATCTAACATATTACTACCACACTAGCAGGGCCCACATTTAACTCACACAGTCAATGCAATGTGCTAGGTAACAAACAGAAAAATCATGAAAACACAGACAAACTCCAAGCATGGTTACATTTTAAGTATTTCTGTTTCCCTCCAAAGTAACTAAATAAAATTTAGGAAGCACATACATATTTAATTCTCAGCTACACATAGTACTCAAAGTTAACTTACTAAAATATAATTCTGAGATTGTCCCTTTTGGACCATAATGAAATATCCACTGGTGTCAGACATGCCCTCTTGACCCTAAATGGCTAGAAACTATTTACATCACTATATAAATCAAGCAGTTGTAGAAACTATAGAACAGGCAGTACAGAACTTTGATCCTGAGATCACTATCAGGTGAGCACTCCTACTGCCCTGCCTGTGCCTGTATCAAGGTGGCAAAGGATAAGGAGTCTCAATACAGAGATTTCACTGTGTTATGAATGGAGAACTGTATGGAGGCTGAGGTAGCTGAAAATTGGAAAAGACAGTGTTAGAAACAAATTACACAAAGAAAGAATTCCAGAAATGTGTACAGTTACACACTGCGTTGGCAGCTAATTTGTGTTATACAGAGTGAAACTCACTGAAGCTCACCTAGGAACTGAAAGCAGAAAAATTCCCAGAGTGCAGGCAAGCTAGGGAGATACAACACAACATTCACAATGTCTAGCATTGGGGAAAATATGAAAGAGGCCAGCAGATGGTTCAGCAGGTAAAGGAGCTTACCACCAAGTTGGACAACCTGAATTTGATCCCAGAATCTACATAGTGGAAAGAGGAAATGACTCCCACAAGCTGTCCTCTGACTTCACAGACACTACATGGCATATATGTACACACACATAAAAACACACACAAATGTAAATGAAAACACGAAAAAAGTAGGAAGATGTAATACAAAGTTAAGGTAAAAATTAACAAAATGGCTTTGAAATAAGAGACAACGGAATGAGACAAGGCATAAAAACTATGAGTCATAAATATCCAGAATTAATGGTGGTGGCACACAAAATCTCAGCACTAGTCAGGCAGATCTGAGTTAGAGGCTAGCCTGGTCTACAGTTCCATGCTAGCCAGAGCTACACAGAAAAACCCTGTCTCAAAAAACAAAACTAAACAAAAAATTCAGAATTACAGAAATATAGTAAGAAACAGCAAATATAAAACATAAACCAACTGGAACTATGAAAACTGAAAAATGAAATATATATAAATATAACCATCCACTAGAGGATTCAGCAGCAGGTTAGGGAGAAGACAAGAGGAGAAATGAATAAATCTGAACATGGGGCCACAGTAACTATTCAAATGGAAGTACAAAGAAAAAACAGGCTGAACAACTTATTAGAACCAAAGTGACTATAAGATAATATCAAACATAAACACAATGGTAAAGGAACCAAAAATCAACAGAAGAAGATATATGAAATATTTACAATTGAAAATTTTTCTTGGAGATAGAATCTTGGTATGTACCTCAGGCTGGCTTCAAACTCACAATGATCTTCTTCCTAGTCTCCCAAATGTTGTTTTTGTTTTTTGAGACAGGATCTCACTATTTAGCCCAGGCTGGCCTGGGACTCATTATATAAATGAGATTGGGCTCAAACTCACAGAGATCTGCCTCAGTTTGCCAAATGTTGGAATCACAGGCATGTAATGTGAGTTTTCTTCCCACCAGCCTGGTCCCAGAGCCAAGTCAGGTCCAAAGAAGCACAGACACTTTATTAATCATGAAACTGTTGGCTAAGGTTTCTTATTGGCTAGCTCTGTCTTAGGTATTAACCCATAACTACTAATATATGTATTTCTACAAGGTCTTATCTTACCAAGAATGCCAGACTCATGTGTCCTCTCCTCCCGAGATCACATGGCAACTCCTCTCTGCCTACATGTCCCAGAATCCTCCTCATATCCTAGTCATGCCTATTTTGCTTCCCTATTGGCCAACAGTGTTTTTATTCATCAACCAATAAGAGAGACATATTTACAGAATGACATCTCCCATCATCTCCTCTTTTCTGTCTAAATAAAAAAAAAAAAAAAAAAAGGGTTTTAAGGACATTCACCATCACAGGTATATGACATCCTATGTGGCTCTGAAATTTTTCTAATTTTTTTTTAACAGAAGTAAGCTTTTATTTCCATGTTTCTCAAATTAAACTGGCTGAATTGGTTGCTCTGAGGGATCAGTCAAACAGACCAAATCACATATCCTCGTCTGATTCCTCTAACTCTTCCTTGGCTTCAGCCTTGGCTGGGGCTGCAAAGGCAGCAGGAGCAGCAGTGGTGCAGAAGGATCAGCCAAGAAGGCCTTGACCTTTTCAGCAAGTGGGAAGGTGTACTCAGTCTCCACAGACAAAGCCAGGACCCGCTTGTACCCATTGATGATAGAATGTGGCACTGAGTCAACAGTCAGGTAACCAATCTGCAGACAAACACTGGCAACATTTCGGACACCCTCTAGGAAGCGTGAGTGCAGAGTCTGCTCTGTGATGTCAAGCACTGCCGGGTTGTAAATGCTGCCATTGTCAAACACCTGCTGGATGATCAGCCCATAGGAGAAGGGGCAGATAGATGTTGAGCATGTTCAGCAGTGTGCCTTCACTGGCTCCTACTTTGCCTCCAGTTTTTATCAGCTGCACATCACTTAGAATTTCAATGGTGCCCCTGGAGATTTTAGTGGTGATGCCCAAAGCCTGGAAGAAAGAGGTCTTCTCGGGTCCCAGACCAGTGTTCTGGGCTGGCACAGTGACCTCACATGGGGCGATGGCACCAGCACGGGCAGCAGCCGGCACCTTATTGGCCAGCAGGATGCCCCTAATCTCAGTGAGGTCCTCCTTGGTGAACACAAAGCCCACATTCCCCCGGATGTGGGGCAGCAGCTTCTCCAGAGCTGGGTTGTTCTCCAGGTGCCCCCGGATGGCCTTGCGCATCATGGTGTTTTTGCCCATCAGCACCACAGCCTTCCCTTGAAGGGACATGCGGATCTGCTGCATCTGCTTTGAGTCCACATTGTCTGCTCCCACAATAAAGCATTTTTGGGTAATCATCCAAAAGTTGGATGATCTTAAGGAAGTAGTTGGACTTTCAGGTCGCCCTGTCTTCCCTGGGCATCACAGCGGTGCGTCAGGGATTGCCACGCAGGGTTTAAAGACGATGTCACTCTAATGAGGACGCCTGGCGAGAGCAAAATTTTTCTAAATTTGGTGAGAACTAACCCCCCACACCTACCGACACTAATGCAAGATCAAATTAATGATAATGAAAAAAATGTCATGGCTGGCATGCAGTTCCAGAGCAAACGCCTAGCAGATGTGAGGCCCTGAGTCAGATCCCTAGCACAGGAAGAGAGGGAGGGAAGAAGGAAAAGATCAGGCTTGGACATGGTGACACATACTACTAATCCCAATACTTGGGAAGAAGTTGCAGGCATATCTCTGAATTCCAGAACAGCTGGGGCTACAGAGAAACTTTTGGTGTTAGGGAGACAGGAAATAGCAACAGGATCAGGACAAACATTACCAGGAAAACAAAGGAGATAAGTGTATTCAGATAAAAGGGAGCAAGAAGTAAAAAGGCAAAGTACTAAAAACAAAACTGACAATCTCAATAGTGTGTGTATGTATGTGTGTGTAAAATCAAAATTGTACTAAAAATATAGGAAATACAAGCAATACAGTATTCTACAATACCAACAACCTTATGATATTATTTTGGGTAGGAATTTGGTTGCAGCTTTCTGTTGAGGATGTCCTTGAAATTGCTAGATTCTGAAACTAAGATAACTACTATGTGTTGCAATGGTGGTATTAATTAATTTATAGGGAGTGCCCACAGGCCTCAAATTATATACTATTTGTCTCTTCAGGGTTTCTCTGTGTAGCTTTGGAGCCTATCTCTGCATTCTCTCTGTAGACCAGGCTGGCTTCAAATTTACAGAGATCCTTCTGCCTCTGCCTGTAGGATTAAAGGCATGTGCCACCACCGCCGGGGAAGACTTTTTTTTAAAGTGAAGTTCCAACAACCATATACATAAGCATCTGTCAATTGAAAACAAAATTTTAAGGTATGTAAAATTGTATGAATATTAAATAAAATATATTATGTGTCTGACATAGGACTAAAACCTACAGTTATGATTGTGAATAAGATTAATATATGTTGAGTGAAAGTAAAATTCGTCATTTTAACTTAATGTGGAAAGCATGGTAACAGAAGAGACAGGGGTTTTTTTCTTTTAATATTTTTAGATGTCTTTAAACATACAAATGTTTTGTCCCCATTATGTCTGTCCACCCACATGTATGACTGGTGCCTATGGAGGTCAGAAACAGCATTGGACCTCCTGAAACTGTAATACTATCTAAAGGACTGGATAGAAGTGTGCAGGAAGAGACTATCAGCAGGGATAAATATAACATTTAAAATCTTAAGGCAAAGAGTTGGATGTGACTCAGTGGTAGAAGATTCAGTCTCTATATAGTAAAAAGAAGAAAAAAAAACCAACACAAAACAAAAGACAAAAAGTAAGATATATAGCAATTAAAAAGAAGTATGGAGTTTTAATTAAAACCAAGGAAAAGGTTAACTTTTATTGTTTTGTTTTGTGTGACAAGTTCTGCTATATATCCTATAGAAATAAGACAAAAATGACAAATGAACAGTGTTTTTTTTTTTTTTTTTTTTTTAAATGACAATTTACTTTGGAACTAGGGGTGGTGGTGGCACAAAGCTTTAATCCCAGCCCTCAGGAGGCAGAGGCAGGTGGATCTCTGTGAGTTCAAGGCCAGCCTGGTCTACTGGTAAGTTCCAGGACATCCAACACTTCACTGTCTCTGGGAGAAAAAAACCAAAACCAAAACCAAAAAAACAACCACCAACCAACCAACCAACAACTTAAAAAAAAAAAAAAAGTGGTGGTCTTGGGCATATATTTCAGTGATAGGACTGTGTATTCAACAGACAGGAGATTTTTAAGTTCATTTCACAGTAGCAAAATAATAATAAAAAGGAAGAAAAAGTTCAATTTGGAACTAGTTAATTCAATAGTGTTTGGCTAGGGCTATTATGTAGTACAGAATGAGGTAAAAAAAAAAAAACAGATTGTGGAAAAACTGATTAAAATTGAATACATTTTGAATTTTAGTATCTTCTGCAAATTCCAAAGATACACTTGTTAAGTAACCATGGACAGGAAAAGGTTATACAAGAAGAGCAAAAATGTCTAAGGTTTTGCCTTTAAGGTAGAATCATCTCCCAAGTCTTTGTTGTTTGTTTGAGACAGGATCTTAGTTTACATCCTGGCTAGCCTGGTAGTTTCTATGTGGCCCAGGCCTGTCTCAAACTTACCAAAATCCACCAGCCTCAGACTCCAGAGAATGGGGGTTATAGGTATGTGTCACAAAGCTGGGCACTCCAAATATCTTTTAATGGGAAAATTAATTTAATAATATATTAACATTCTTTTTCAAACTGTGTCTATTATCAGTACACTGGCCTGGAAGAGTAAATGTCTTTAAAGATGAATTTATCCTTAAGTATCTTGTACACAATTGATAGGCTTGTTATTTTTTTTTTAAGTCATAAAAATAAGTCTAATGTAGTAACATGGAATGTAAAAGATTAGAACCATTGTTAACAATGTAATTTTACTTTACAAGATCATTAAAATAAATAAAACAGGACAATGATCAGAGTAATAGTACCATTATAATCACACTGAATAGAAAAGCTACTATTTTAAGGATGTATAACAAAGGCAGTACCACGCATTTTGTGACACAGATGCCTATGATAAAGAAATCAGGCTAAAAGTACCTCCACCGAGAGCTGCTCACTCACTGATGAAAAGAACCCTGGGTCTCTAGGTCTGCACTTGGATAATTCTAACATCATCTGACAAATGAGACAGGTGGTGCAGTGTCTGCATAGAAGTATACGAACACTTAGTAAAATAGTTTAAAAGATTGTCCACGTTGTGTGCAGCATTAGGATCAACAATGTTTAGATGTGCAAATATCTATCTAGTTATAACAACAGATGTGTCCAACTCCCTGTAATGTGAGAAATGGTGCACCCTTAAGTCTATTGAGATGTATGAAACAAAATAATTTTATGTGATAAAAAACAGCCTTGGGCTGGAGAGATAGCTTAGTGGTTAAGACCACTGACTGCTCTTCCAGAGGTCCTGAGTTCAATTCCCAGCAACCACATGGTGGCTCACAACCATTGTTATGAGATCTGTTGCCCTCTTCTGGTGTGCAGATATACATGGAAGCAGAATGTTGTATACATAAGAAATAAATAAAATCTTAAAAAAAAAAAAGAAAATATACTCCTTTGGTTAAAAATCATCCCCTTTATGATCATTTGTACTCTTAACTCAGAGCAAGTCCCAGCAGCTACAGGCATGCTCTTGTGTCGCTTATACTTGCATACTACAGTGGTTTTTTAGTCTAGTAGGTATGGAGCTCACTGGGTTGCAGCAACAAAAATGAACAGTAAGCCTTGGAACATTCATTGTCTTGGTGGTGGTCTTTACTTTAGGAACCCCGACACATGTAATTTTCTTCATATACTGTATAGCCAAACTTTTGGTAGAAGCCAACCTTTTGTGGTAGACATTTAAGGGTGATCTTGTAACAGTTAAGCTTCTTGCTTAGCAAAATGAGAGTTGATAATAACCTTAGCATATGAGTGGATAAATTTATGTTCTGTTATCAGAGTTGCTGTAGGAACAATTTCTCCTAGGGTCACATCTTCCACAACTGTGACATAGTAATCCCCAGACTTCTTCATACACTCAAAAGATTTCATGAACTGCTCAGAGCTGACGACACCAGTCTCTGTCAACTGACCCAGTACCTTAAAAAAACCTTTATTCAAGTCAGCAGTACAGAGAGGCCTTAAAACCAGGCCTTCTCCAGGATTCATTGGAGAAATGCCTAGAGAAAATGTGGCTGTATTCTGACTCCAGTCCACTTCTTGGAGCAGACTTGGGTCAAACATAGGCGTTTCATCAGGTTTCATCTTTCCAGTAGAGTCGGAGCGATCCATGCTCCCCTGCAGACTCGTCAGTCTCCCAGCGGGTCATGGCGCTGCATCCGGATCCCTAGACTTGTTATTTTTAACAATATATATGTATTGTGTCTGTGTAGGAATGTATGCCCATTAAGTATAGGTATCTCTGGAGGCCAGAAAAGGGCATCCAATCCCTGGAGCTGGAGTTACAGGTGGCTGTGAGCTGCTAAACATGGGTGCTGGGAACTCAACTCAGGTTTTCTACAAGAACAGTACTCGGAGCCATCTCTTCAGACCCTGTATTAAGAATATTTATTATTGTTGTTATTATTTATTGTGTGTTGTGCATATGTGTTGGCATGTATGCTATCACAAGCATGCAGAGGTCACAGGGCAACTCTACTGGTCATTTCTCTCCTACCTTCATATAAGTTTTGGGTATTGAACTTAGGTCACAAGGCTTGTGTAGCAAGTGCTTTAGGTATCTCACTAGTCACAAATTTGATTCTGTTTTGTTCTTGAGATAGGATCTCATTATATGACTCTGGAGGATTCTGAGTTTATAATCCTCCTGCCTCAGTTTCCCAAGTATTGGGATTATAGACTTGTATCACCATGCCTGACCAACTTACTTGCAGTCCAAGAGATAGAATCCATAGTCTTGTGCCTGAGAGACAAGCTTTCTACCATGAACTCCATCATTAGCCCCAATCCCTCCATTCCTACTCAAATCAAGTACATTCAAGTATTTAAAATAGCAAGTTATGTTAGAAAAATGTAACAATCTTATAACAATCTCAATTCTTAAAAAATTAATTTCTACTAACCATAAAACTACAACTTTGGATTCTAACTTCTAATTATTAAATATGTATATCTAAACCAGGCAGGGGTGGCACATACCTTTAATCCCAGCACTCAGGAGACAGAGACAGGTGGATCTCTGAATTCAAGGCCAGCCTGGTCTACATAGAAAGGTCCAGGACAGGCTCCAAAGCTACAGAGAAACCTTGTCTTGAAAAACATAGGTTTACCTACAGCCCAATCATATGGAGGTATTTTCTCTCAGATTTAACAGTTAAGACTGTATAACTGGGTGGTAGTGGCTCACATCTTTGATGCTAGTATTCAGGTATTTTCCTGGCCTGCCTTTGGAGTTGTGACAAGATACGATCTCAGCTGCTGCCACTAAGAGCACCACCTGTACCTATTCAATATGCTACCTTTTAAAAGGGCCCTGCCCCCCTGCCCCCCTCCCCTGCAACTATTTCTTCTCTCCTACTGCTCCTGTCCCGGGAGGCCAGTCCCCCCCTTCCCCCCCCTTTTATGATCCTTTTCACTTAATAAAAAACCCCTCCACTTGAACTCTGTTAGACAGTGTCTTTCTCTCTTGAGCCATTTTTTTTATTATTATTATTATGTATACAATTGTGCTTCCATGTATATCTGCACACCAGAAGAGGGCACCAGATCTCATAATGGATGGTTGTAAGCCACCATGTGGTTGCTGGGAATTGAACTCAGGACCTCTGGAAGAGCAGTCAGTGCTCTTAACCTGTGAGCCATCTCTCCAGCCCCCTTGAGCCACTTTTTAAAATTATAACATTTGGTCCCAGCATTTGGGAGGCAGATGAATCTCTTTTGAGTTTAAGGCCAGCTTGGTCTACAGAGTGAATTCCAGGATAGCCAGGACTGTTACACAGAGAAACCCTGTCTCAAAAGCCCCCCCCACCCCCGCCTGCAAAAAAAAAGGAAAAAAATTTGTATAGCTGAATAGTGTCTCTCAAAATTCATGATCAACTGGAACTTCAGAATGTGGGGGGTTTTTTGTTTTTTTTTTTGTTTTTTTTTTTCAAAAAAGGGTCTGAAGAAATGCATTTATTAGCAGCTTGAAATGAAGTTATACATTTAGTCTGGGACTTAAATTCAATGACAAACCCAAAGTATACAGAACGTTGGATGTAGTGAAACATGCCTGTAATCCCAGCACTTGGGAAGTAGAGTTGGGTGACTTCAATGTCACCCTTGGTTACATAATAAATTTGAGGTCAGCTTGGAGTATGAGAAAAGAAAGAAAAGAACTCAGATATACAGAAAAGGCACATGAAAACCAAAGCAGATATGATATAGCCACAAGCCAAGGCATGCTTAGGATTACTAAGGCAGAAGGAAGAATGAGTTCTTCCTCTACCAGGAACAGAGCTCTATCAATACCTTTGTTTCAGTCAACGGAACTGCTGGAGACTAAATTTCTCTTGTTTCAGTTTATGAATTGTGGTAACCTGTGGTACACAGCTCAGGAAATTAATATAGTTTCATTAAGGACAAGTAGGAGAGGGCTGTATTTTCCATGCTCCACCATCTCATTCAATTATATATTGGAAGAAGAAAGCAGGGACAAAAACCTTTTCATCATTATTAACATATTCTGTTATTATTAGTCAGTTATATTAAAGATGGAAGGAAACAATATGTCATTACTTACAATGTGTGACTCCAGCCAAAGTTTGGTAAAAAGTAGGAGTGTCACTGTCATCAGTGAGGGTCACATATACACCCCCAGACAACAGCCAGCGAGAGAAGGTAAAAGCATCTTTGTTTAGAAGAAGCCAATTTCTAAATTTTTCATAGTTCACCTTTTCACCCTAAAATTGAGATAAGAAAACATGTTTAGTACAGTTTTAGGTGTAGTACTTAAGAGTCTTAACTTATCAGCCTCTGACATTTCCAAAGGAACAGAGTTCAATGACAGGACCCACAACAGGTGGCTTACAAATGCCTGTGACAGATCCAACAACTATAACCTGAGAGCACCTATGTTCACTCTCGAACACATATATACATGATTAAGAATAAATCAGCTGGGCAGCAGTGACGCACTCCTTTAATCCCAGTGAACAAGCACACAAACAAACAGCATCAAGTTCAAATTCTTTGTACCTATGCTGGCTAGTCTTCTGTCAATTTGACACAAGCTAGTCATTTGGGAAAAGAGACTCAAACTGAGAAAATGCCTCTAGGGCTGGAGAGATGGCTTAGCCGTTAAAGGCCAGGCTCACAACCAAAAATATAAGAGAAAATGCCTCTATAAGATTTGCCTATAGGCAAGTCCATAGTGCATTCTCTTGAATTACAAATGATGTGGGTGGCTCCAGTCATTGTGGGTGGTGCCACCCTTGGGTTAGTGGTCCTGGGTGCTATAAGGAAGCAGGCTAAACAATCCAGGAGGGAGGTAGTTAGCCAGTATAAAAAGTACCCCTCCATGGCCTCTGCATCAGAATCTGCCTCCAGGTTCCTACTCTGACTTGGACTCTAAAATGTGGAATTTTAATTGAAGAAAACCTTTCCAAGTTGCTTTTGGTCATGTTGCTTTATCACAGCAATAAAACCCTAACTAAGACAATAGCCATGTAAAAAGCTGATCACTGCTGCAAATGCCTGTAACTCTAACATTGGAGACAGAAACAGGCAGATAGATCCCTAGAGCTCAATAAATCCCTTAGAGTTCACCTAAAGGGCAAGCTTCAGGCTCAATGAGAGACAGTGTCTCAAGGCAATAAAGCAGACTGACAAATGAAGACATCCAACTTCCAGCTCTACCACATGCATGCGTAAAGGTGTATGCAACCCCATACTCATGCACATACACTAATACACAACAACAATAAAAACGATGGAGCACACCTGCAGTCCCAGATATTTGGAAGACTAAAGCAGATTTAATTTTGAGTATGAGATGAAGACCAACTGGGCTACACAGAAGACCCCATCACAAAACAAATAAAGGGCTACAGATGGCAGCAAATTAAATCTCTCTTGATAGCCAGCTCCCCAAACCTCATTCTCTTGTTTGTAGCTGTTAGTATTCAGGCATCTGTACTAGCCTGCCCTTGGGGTGAAGGCAGGAGACATTCTCAGCTGCAGCCACTAAGAGCACCACCTGTGCACATTCACTATGTTCCCTTTTTAAAAAGGGGCCCTGCCCACCTCCCATCTTCCTCTCCCTCTCTCAGTCTGTCTGTTGCTTCTCCCCCTCTCCTGTCCCCAGAGGCCAATATCCCTTTTCTCCTTCCCCCTTTTTATGATCCCTTTCCCCTAATTAAAAAACAAACAAACAAACAAACAAAAAAACTCCACTTGAACTCTGTCGAGTGGCATCTTTCCCTCTGGCACTATTTTTTAAAAAATTACAACAGGAGCCATCTCAGTTAACAGGAACTCTAAATTTTTATTCAAATCTTGATTCTCTATTCTATGCTAACTTTCAACCAAAACAAGAAAAGATTCATAAGTCCACCTGCAAAATAGACTCTTTGTAGGGCTGACAAGATGCTCAGGAAGTAAAGGCAGTCACTAAACCAGGCTGGTGACCTGAGCTCCATTCCCAGAACTCAAGTAATGATGGAAGGAGAGAACCCAACTCTATATGTATACATACCATGGCGTGACACCAACACACATACACACACACATCATATACATACACAATAATAACTGAAATTTAAAAACATTTAAAAATAGAATCTAATAAGTATAGATCGAATAATCCCTCACTATCTCATTGCTATATGCCATGATCTAAATAACCACTGCCTTTTACCAGGACTCTCACCTAGGGTACATTAAACCCTGTCTCAAAAAAAAAAAAAAAAAAATTGCTGGCATCTTGCCAGTGTAGTAGGCATTTCTATAATCCCAGCTACTTAAAAGTTAAAGGCAGGGGGATAGCAAGCTTGAGGCCTGCCTGTACTGTAAAGAAAGTTCAAAGTTAGCCTAAGTAACTTGGAGAGAGCCTGTCTCATATAAAAGTGAAAAGGGCTGCAGATGTGGTTCAGTGATAGAATGCTTGCCTAGTATATACAAGGCTGTGTTCAACTTCGAGCACTGTAAATTTAAAAGGAGGGGAAAAAGGGAGAAGGACCTTATATGTTATTCATCTACTTAAAACCCTCCAAGGGTTTCTATATTACTTAAGGTAAAATTCAAAGACTCACACTATAACTTCCAATGGTGGTTCATGAATAAGAATAGCCCCCATAGCATATGCAAGTAGGAATACTTGAATACTTTGAATACTTGGTTATCAGCTGACAGAACTATTTGGGAGGATTAGGAGGTGTGGTCTTGTAAGAAGCGGGTATATCATGGGGGTGAGCTTTGAGGCTTCCATTCTCTTGCCTAGTGCATTGTGGATCAAGATGTGAGCCTAAAACTGTTCTGCCTCCATGCCTTTGCTCCACCACCATGGACTCTAACCTCTGAAGCTAAGTTCAACTAAACACTTTCTTTTATAAGTTGCGTTGGTCACAGTATTTTGTTACAGCAACAGAAAAATAACTCATAGACATCCTTCATGCCCCAATAATCCCACTTTGATTCTTACTATTCCACTGCTAATTCCATTCCAACTGAACGGGCCTTGTTTTGCTTCTTCAACATGCAAAACACACTTCCACCTCAGGGTCTTTACTGTACTCTCTTCATGGAAGGTAGGTATCATCATGAAAATAAATCCTTTGCTTGAGTTTCACTTTAGCTGACAGAATTTCAAGTTATCCCATATAGAATAATTCCTCCCCACCAGTACCTACCTCTCTTATTCTACTACTTAATTTCTTATAGCACTAATTACCACCTAATGCATATGTCACTGTCAATAATTTTAAGGAACAAGTGGCCAACCACTTTTAGTTCCCATCAGCAAAATAAGAATGTCTGACAATGCCTTATTCAAATGTAAAACTATATTATTTCTCTGAAAAAAGAATAGGATATTAATGCATTTGCTATCTTTGTGAAAAATCCATTATCACTTTGTAAAGACTTGTTTTTTTTCTGACTAGCAATTTTTGTTACCAGAAAGAAACAAAGCATAGCCCAATTCTTACTGAAGTACTAAAATACTACTACAGCAATTTAAGTAAGTATAGCAGAACCAAAAATATAGGAAGTCTATCCTTTAGTACCTAATAACACATAGAAATGCTAAATAAGTCTAGTGCACACATATGATTTCTGCAGGACCCTACATGTACAATGGTGTCAGTATACCTGTGTGGGAGTATGTATCATTATAATGTAAGTCTAAATTAATTGAAGATTTTCTTTTTTTAAGTTTTAGTTCATTATTATTAAATTATGTTCATGCATATAGGTATGTGCATAGGAGGGCGAGTGCCCCCAAAGAGCAAAGTGCCAGATTCTTTGGAGCTGTGAAATTGTGAACCACCCAATTGGGAGCTGGGACTCAAACTAGGGTTCTTAACCATTGATCCATCTCTTCAAAGCCAGAGTCAAGGATTTTCTAATTCACAAACACAGCAGTAATGAAAGACATGATTTTTTTTCCCCCCTGAGACAGGGTTTCTCTGTGCAACAGCCCTAGCTGTCCTGGAACTCACTCTATAGACCAGGCTGCCTTCAAACTCACAGAGATCAGCCTGCCTTTGCCTCCCAAATGCTGGGGTTAAAGGTGTGCACCACCACGCCCATCTGAGACATAAACTCTTGAATTTTATTTTATCTGACAGATTTTTCTAATTATTTAAAAAGCAATACTCACCTTACTCCAACCATCAACACTGATTGCCTTATTCCAGTTTATTTTCCTGTAGGACTATAGATAATACAAATACTCTTTATTGCACACAGCACATAAAGAGTTGAAACAATCATTAAATAGAAAAATACCAAGAATCCTCCGTATGCAAGCATTCACCATAGCAATATTTACCTCAAACTAGGAGTTAACAATTCAATAAGAAGAAATAAAATATAAATCTTTAAATATACCTCTGAGAAACACTTCCTGAGTGTATCTGGTACTTTACCATCCACCACATGGAGCATTCTTTCCATTTCTTCCCGTACAACATAGCTCCCAGATTCACTTGAAAAAAGACTAAAAATATCTAAGAGAAAGAAAAACAAATTAATCTTAACATACATCAAGTATAATTAGTAAAAATAAGGAGAGAAGAGAAAGACAGAATTAATTGCACTGTGCAAGTACAATTTATTTATTTATTTATTTTGTTTTTTTTTCGAGACAGGGTTTCTCTGTGTAGCTTTGGAGCCTGGCATTCGCTCTGGAGACCAGGCTGGCCTCGAACTCAGAGAGAGATCCACCTGCCTCTGCCTCCCCAGTGCTGGGATTAAAGGAGTGTGCCACCAACGCGAGGCTGTTATTGTAAACTTCATTGTGCTCTGCCTCCTCTGCCTTGATTGTCAGTCTTGGCTGGGCTAGTGCTATGTCGCCCAGGCTGGCCTAGAATTTACAATACTCCTGCCTCAGCCTCCTGAGAGCTATGATTATGAATATATGTCACCATGCCTGTCTGTTTAATTTACTCATCAAAACAATTGTGTGGGATTCTTTTTACACATGTGATTAATACCAAGTGTTAGCAAAGACCAAAGAAACTGGATCTCTCTCTCTTCCTTTCCCTAACTCTTTTCTTTCTTTTTGTGTTTTGTTTCTTTTCTTTTCTTTTTCTGAAACAGGGTTTCTCTGTATTGCAGCGGCTGTCCAGAAACTCACTCTGTAGACCAGGCTGGCCTCAAACTCAAGAAATCCTCATGCTTTTGTCTCTACAGTGCTGGGATTAAAGGCATGCACCATCACTCCCTGGCCCGGATCTTTTATAAAATGTGCATGAGTATATAAATATATGCAACCATTCTGGATTTGTCAAAATCTAGAAAAGGTAAAGATGTGTGTCAGAAACTCTACTTCTAAACAATCCCATTTTAAATTTTAGAAATGTTGATATTGGGGCTGGAGAGATGGCTCAGAGGTTAAGAACACTGCTGCTCTTCTAGAGGATCTGAAACACATGGTGGCTCACAACTAGATAATGACATCTGGTGCCCTCTTCTGGTGTTTGGCATACAAGCAGACAGAACACTGTATACATAATAAATAAATCTTAAAAAAAAAAAAGAAATGTTGATACTTCTGCACAAAATGCAAGATGTTCACTTAACTACTGTTTGTAAGAGCAAAAATTACAAACATACTTATTGAGAAAAGAAACTAACAAACATATGAGCACAGATAATGAAATACCATACAGCAGCTAAACAAAATAGGTACTTCAAGATAAATAAACAAGAAGAAATATGATATTCAGGGGAAAAAAAAAACAAATTGCAAAAGAACCATATGACATTTTAAAAGTTGAAAACCTGCCAAACTCTTGAAGATATGTTTACAGGTATAAATATGGGACATAAAAGTGTGCAAAAGGTAAAAGAGGTCATTAAATTTCTGAGAGAGCACTAATCTCTGATAAGGACAGAAATACTGGGATTTTGAAAAGCTGTCATCACATTTATTTATTTATTTATTTATTTATTTATTTATTTATTTATTTATTTATGAGAAAGGGTCTCACTATGAAGCCATGGCTGGCCTGGAACTCATGAAGACCAAGCTGGCTTCACACTTACAGATATCAACCTGCCTCTGCCTCTCAGTGCTGGAATTAAAGGAATGTGCCACCACACTCAGCCAGATTTTTTTTTTTTTTTAAGTTAACAGCCTTAGTGAAATATAATTAATCCTAGTGAAAAATCAATCTTGTAAAAATGCATTTTGATGATTTTTAGTATATGTACAAGGCTGCACAACAAATATCACTAATTTCTGAACATTTTAATCAATCAAAAAAGGAATCTCATACCTACTGACAATATAGCTGAGTGGCAGCATGTGTAAGGCTCTGGTCTTGATCTGTAATACCACAAAAAAGAGAAAGCAAAAAACAAAACCACTCCTATCTATCAGCAATTATTCATTACCTATTTCCCTGCCTACCAAGTATCCTCTAAGTGTACTCATCTACTATATTCTGCCTCTATAGGTTTGCTTATTCTAAAAACTTAACGTAATTATAATCATAATATATGGTCTACTCCAAAATCTTACCCATTATTCAGTAATATAGATATGCATGTGTATGTGTGTAAAAACATGTTTAACACAAATATGTGTGTACAAAACATTATTTCACACATATATATTACTGAATTATGGATGCTATTTGGAATAGATCATGTTTTAAATATATGAATATGTGTTTTAACGATATTTATTTTTTGGTTTTTTGAGACAGAGTTTCTCTGTGTAGCTTTGGAGCCTATCCTGGCACTTACTCTGGAGACCAGGCTGGCCTCGAACTCACAGAGATCCGCCTGCCTCTGCCTCCCGAGGGCTGGGATTAAAGGCGTGCACCACCAACACCTGACAAGATATTTATTTTTATTATGTATATACGTGCCTATGAGAAGTGCCTACAGAGGCCAGAAGAGGATGCCAGATCCTCTGGAGCTAGAGTTACAGGCAGTTGTGAGCCTCATGACATAGGTACTGGAATCAAACTCAGGTCCTCTGGAAGAGCAATACATGCTCTTAAATGCTGAACCAACTCTCTAGCCCCTCAGTAAAATATTTTTAAGCCGTATCTATTTCAGTATTGATCAATCAGTATTTGGCTTTCTTTCCTTGTGAAGTAATGATATATTGTGCAGAAAATTTTTTTAAGGTTTATTTATTCATTATGCATACAGTGTTCTGTCTGCATGTATGCCTGTAGGCCAGAAGAAGGTACCAGATATCATTATAAGTGGCTGTGAGTCACCATGTGGTTGCTGGGAATTGAACTCAGAACCTCTGGAAAAGCAGCCAGTGCTTTTAATCACTGAGGTATCTCTCCAGCACCTCTTGTGCAGAAATTTACATTTTATTTATCCATCCAGACAGACCCCGAGTTTAATTCCCAGTACCAAAAATTGGTGAATAAAAACAAAAACTATCATTTCACACTTTCAACAACAAAGGTTAAGGACTGTAGTTTTTATAAGTGTTTGTTGGCACTATTATTATATTTTATTTTAAAATATGATGTATTATCTCAGTAGCTTTAGTTAGCTTTGATGACTAGCTACACTGAACATTTTTGAAGTGCTTATTGGACAGTTGTGTATCTTTGGAGAAACAGCCATTACAATCTTTGCCTTTCAGATTTGGAGGTTAATTATTCTGCATATGTGATACTATTGTTACCTAAGATAAAAGAAGAACTTACATTTTGCTTTCTCTTCATCTTTGCCTCTTGTAAGGAGGACGAGTCCAACTATTAAGTTATTGAAGTGTAACCCTTTGGATGTTCCGCCAAAAGAACAGTAAATCACCTGAAGAAAGAATTTGAGAAAGTCAATATTAGAGATGCTTCAGTTATCGAGGACAGGAGGTATCATCATCTTTTTTTAAAAGATTTTTCATGTATTTATTATATATACAGTGTTCTGTTTGCCTGAGTGCCTGCAGGCCAGAAGAGGGCACTAGATCTCATTACAGATGGTTGTGAGCCACTATACAGTTGCTGGGAATTTAACTCAGGACCTCTGGAAGAGCAGTCAGTGCCCATCTCTCCAGCCCCAAAGATACAAAAACTTTTTTTTTTTGTCTTTGAAGACAGGCTTTCTCTGTCTTTGGAACCTGTCCTGGAACTTGTTCTTTAGACCAGGCTGGCCTTGAACTCACAGAGCTCTGCTTGCCTCTGCCTCCCAAGTGCTGGGTTAAAGGTGTGCGTCACCACCGAACTGCTGGTATCACCATCCTTAACTAAACTTCATCTGTATCTCCAGACAAGGCTCTGATTAATTTTAGTGAAATAGTAATAATGATTGTCTCTTCTTTTGCATCTTATAACACTCGGCTGATATGCCCACCTAGTTGAATACACACACATTACAGGATGACATGACTGACTACTTATTTTGTTTTGGATCCTTATCAAAGTCCAAGGGGGGTGGGGGGGCTTTCTTTAATAGTGGCTATAACTTGATAAAGAATTTATGCAATTACAGAGTATCCTTTAACTTCATCTACACTTACACATTTATTATTTTGATTAGAAAAAACCATATCAAGGCTAGAGAGATGGCTCAGTGGTTAGGAGAATTGGCTTTTAACCAGAGGACACAGGTTCAATTCCCAGCACCCACATGAAAGCTCACAACTGTCTGTAGCTCCAGGGGATCTGGCGCACAGACATACATGCAGGCAAAAACACCAATGCACATAAAATAAAAATAAATAAATTAAAAAAAATTCTTAGAAAGAAAACATCACCTAATTTTCAGAATTATAAAGAAACCACAAAAAATTTATGAGCATAAATTTATTGTAATATTTATAATAGAATAAAAACTATAGGAGCCAGGCAGTGGTGGCACACACCTTTAACCCCAGCACTCAGGAGGCAGAGGCAGGTGGATTTCTGTGAGTTCAAGACCAGCCTGGTCTATAAGAATTAGTTCCAGGACAGCCTCCAAAGCTACAGAGAAACCCTGTCTCGAAAAACAAAAAAAAAAACAAACTAACCAAAAAAAAAATAATAAAAACTATAGACTTATTCAAAATCATTACAAATTACTTATTCATTATTAAAATTTACTTACTCAAAAATTATATATGAGCGAGTGAGACAATTCAGTGGGTAAGGGAGAACACCACTAAGTCTCACAACCTGAGTTTAATTTCTGAAACCCATAAGATAAAAGGAGAGAAACAACTCCTGCAAGTTTTCTTTATCTCCATATATGTGCTATAATGGCTGGACATAATATTGCATGTTTATAATCCAAATGATCAGTAGGCAGAGGCAGGTACATCTTTATATGTTTCAAGGCTAGCCTGGTCTACATAGTGAGTTGCAGGCCAGCCAGAGCTGTACAGTGAGACACTGTCTCAAAACAAAACAAGCACATGGCTTGGTGGTGCCAGCCTATAATCTCAGCTATCTGAATAGCTATCTATTCATGGCTTTTGCATCAGAAAATATTTCTCCAGAGTAAACTTTAATACACCTTTTAAAGCACCCAACTGAAAGTCAACAGGACTTGGTTGGGGATATAGCGTAGCTGATAAAGCACTGTTCTGGCATGTGCAAGACTCTGGGCTCAATCCCTAATATTGAAGGAAAATAAAAGTAAATAATCAATGTCTTCAAAACTTAACTATGTAATACTTAAGGACAAATACTTTTCCATTTAAATTTTTAGTGAACATGTGATCCATCAATTCATTTTTATCTACAAAAACATTTTTCCAGGCAAACAATCTTTTGCAAATATTAGTCTATTAAATTCAATTTCTCAGAGCAAATTTGGCAGATCTAAATTTCCTAATAAAGAAATGATTTTTCAGGAAATAGCTAATCAATAGTAAGCTTTGGGCAGACACAGTTGTGTGAGGGGTTCTTGCCATCCTTGTTCTGGAAAGCAAAGCTTATTCTTTCCTCACTCAGCTACACAGGTTGAATTACCCAGAGCAATGGTCATGAAGAAGCCTAGTCTACTCTGCTGACTGGGTAGGAATTTGTGACAAGATACAAAGATTTAATGGAAAGAATTCTTTGTACCCATGAGGGGTTAGATTAAAATTGAAAGCCAGCAGGTGCACTCTGTGGACACAAACTTCACAAGGACTTGGAGGGAGGAAAGGGGACAGTTATGTGATTATATTATAATCTCAAAAACATAATAAAAGAGAAAAAACAATGGTTATTAAGAAATAAAATTTCTTCCTTATCAGTTATTCTCCATCTCTCAAACAGTGCATGAAGACAGGAAGACATCTTATGCCTCTGTTACCAGTAAGAGTTTTTCTTCCAGTAGAGATGTTCTGGATTCTATCTTATGCTTTTCAGATCAGGCCAGAATCTAAGCCTGAAACCCAGATTCCAATACAGAGAGGCCTCAGAGAGATCTAGACAATGCAAGAACAATAAATAATCATCTCCAAGGGGACCAGACCAATCCATGAGGCTGGTGAGCAAGATGATGTTGGATCCCAAAGAACAGAGATACCTGTCATTGGCAACCTGTCTCATGACAAATCAAACGTAAGGGTTTCTTTAAAAATTATACGAATGGTAGAAGTACACATTAAGAGCAGTAGGGGGGGCCTTTAATTCCAGCACTCAGGAGGCAGAGGCAGGAGGATCTCTGTGAGTTTGAGGCCAGCCTGGTCTCCAGAGCAAGTGCCAGGATAGGCTCTAAAGCTACACAAAGAAATCGTGTCTCGAAAAACCAGTAGGGAATGACCCAATTTTGAAAAATTTGCTCTATTTGATAAAGCTGAGCTTATTTAGAAGGTTCTTAACAATAGGCCTATCATGTTCAGAGAGAAGTCCATCTGAATGTGGAAGCAAAGGTTCAAGCTCCTTGGGAAGGAGTTTGTCTAGGTAACTACCGGAGGTGGGAAGAGGAACGGAAGAACTCACAGAAGTTCCCAAACCAGCTACCCTGGTATAGGCAGTGATAAACCGCAAAGTGACTCTATCTCAAGATACAGAGAGGACCAACATTCAATGTTGTCCTCTGACTTTTACCTTTTGCACATGCTATGGCCACCCTCCTTGCCTCTCTTTCTGTGTTTTTTTGTTTTTGTTTTTTTCAAGACAGGGTTTCTCTGTATAACAGTAATGATGCAAAGATATACTGCATTCTTTTATGTTGCATTTGTTTAACTCAGTGAGGCGGTGTTACTGTGCCTGTCTAAAACACCTGATGGTCTAATAAAGGGCTGAACAGCCAATAGTGAGGCAGGAGAAAGGATAGGCGGGGATGGCAGGCAGAGAGAATAAATAGAAGGAGCAAAATAAAATAAAATAAAGAGGAAGATAGAATGAGATGAGGATGTCAGGGGCCATTCACCTAGCCAGCTATGGCGTAAGAGTGAAGATACACAGAAGAAAAGGAAAAAGCCCAGAGCAAAAGGTAGTTGGGATAATTTAAGTTAAAAAGCTTGCTGGGCAGTGGCGGTGGAAGTCTAGTCCCAGCACATGGAAGGCAGAGGCAGAGGCAGGTGGATCTCTGTGAGTTCAAGGCCAGCCTGTTCTACAGAGCTAGTTCCAGGATAGCCAAGGTTGTTACACAGAGAAACCCTGTCTCAAACCTCCCCCCACCAAAAAATATTTTTTTTAGTGTCTGACTGTTTTAAAGATTTACTTATGCCAGACGGTGGTGGTGCCCACCTTTAACCCCAGCACTCAGGAGGCAGAGGCAGGAGGATCTCTCTGAGTCCGAGACCAGCCTGGTCTACAAGAGCTAGTTCCAGGACAGTGTCCAAAGCCACAGAGAAATGCTGTCTCGAAACCCCCCCAAAAGAAATTTACATATATATATATATATATATATATATATATATATATATATATGTATGTATGAGTCTATGTGTGTGCCCCACGTGTGTATGGATGCCCAGAGGCCAAAAAAGAAATTGGATCCCCTCGAGCTGAGGATAAAATAAAGGCAGTTATGATGTGGGTGTTGGGAACTGAATACAGGTCTTCTGGACATGCAGAAGCACTCTCAACCATTGAGCCATTTCTCCAGTGTCTAATCTTGATAGTTATATTTCAAAAGAAAGAAGTATGGAAATAGCAGAAAAAAATGGTTATATGGGTATGATGAATTAACTTTTGAGAATTTAATGGGCCAACGAAAATAATTTCTTTTTAATAATTTATTTAACTTTATTTTATGTGCATTGGTGTGAAGGTGTTAGATCCCCTGGAATTGGAGTTGCAGATAGTTGTGAGTTGCCATGTGGGTGCTGGGAATTGTACCCCGGTCCTCTAGAAGAACAGCCAGAGCTCATAACACCTGAGCCATCTCTCAGGCCCCAGAAAATAGTTTCTAAATCTATTAAATACCAACAAACTATAAATGACAGCCAAGATGTTTTAAATGTATACTTTACTTTAGAAATAAAAAATGCATTGTCTTAGTTTTCAAATACAGATATAGAACACTCTGCATGGTACATTTATCTGTCCCCTTGAAGGTCAGTAGCCCCTTTTAAAGAGAAGTGACTCACTTGAGGTCTGACTCATCATGTGAGTCCTTCATCCTGTCCAAATCTATAGCTTCACAGAACTACCTAGATAATTCAGACTGAAATTACCTAGATAATTCAGACTGACTGAAGAGCAAAATTAAGCAAGCTTAACCCTAAGGATGTCTTTTAAATAATTCACAAATCCTTCTAGTTATTAAGAAACAATAAACAAACCATTCCCAATTTACAAGTATATTAATCAGTCATTTATTAAAATGACTAAAATATAGGAAACATTTTCAATCATTTCATAATCAGATTTCCCCTGGCTAACCCCAGAATTCTACTTGAATTATAACACGACAAAAATACTGAGTAATTAACAATAATAATTATAAGATGCTTTAAAAGTATACTACTGGAAATGTTTGTGTGCATTTTCCCCCATGTTATGAACTAATTCATTAAGTTTGAGGGTAAGTGTAAGACTGCAATAATCAACCTTCAGGCATGGTGGCACACAACAGTTATCCAAGATTCAGGAGACAGAGATGACAACATCATCATGGGATTTCTCCATTGCCTCCCCAGTGCTATAAGCCTACACCACCACACCTGTCCAAAGCTCATTTTCAAGTAAACGGTTTTTGTTTAGGCTTCCTTTACTAACTATTTGCTAACTATGCTATTTTAAGTTTTGGGTTTAACTGTTATCTGCTAGAAGAGAAAACTAACAACCTTGGCTATTGTAGCATGATGCTCTCTAAAGACCTGAGGAAATAAACTATAAATTTAATGAAAAGTACAGGGCTAAGAAGAGCATAGGTCCTAGTAGGAAAGCTACTACTGCTGTTTTGCTAAATTGGCAAGTCATGCCTATCAAACTGACTTCTAAATATTTATGTTTATGTTCACAAATCAGTACTGCTGTTAGCTTTAGTCAGAGAAGCTTCTTGTTGCAGTGGGTGGGCAGTAGGTGGCAATTACTGCAAAGTGCACAACACTGAGAACAAGTGACTAGCATAATGCACAGCCATAGCTGGAATATCACTATCATCCCCAAAGTTTAGGGAACACTACAGACAAAGAGGCAGAAAGATCACATTATCTAAAGGAAGGGATAGAATGTATACCATGTCTTCTGGTCATGACATAGCCTAAAACTCTCTTAGCTGTGATATGTTACACAAGATTGTGCCAGTCAATATTCCATCATCGGAGATGAGAAGGGATTCACAGGTCCTGCCCTACCCCTTCCTGAAGATCAATATGCAATTAATGGTTGTTTAGGAGAGGAATAATTTTCTTCAGTGACACAGTCACTGGTAAGTTGCCAATGCTCTTGTAGGTAACCCTAATTAAACTCATTGGTTCCCCCAAACCAAAAAACATTCAGGTAGGAAGCTGGAGACAGACAACTCTAAGGTTAAGAGACTGATGCTCTTACAGAAGATCCAAGATATGTTCGAAGCAGCAATGTTGGATGACTCACACTGACTGGCTCACAACTGCTTACAACTCCAGCTCCTGAGGACCTGACACCCTCTCCTGGCCTCTACAGGCACTAAGATACACACAGGTGTACATTCTAATAAACATACACATACATATACATATAAATAAAAAGTAAATCATTGGGGGCTGGAGAGATGGCTCAGAGGTTAAGAGCACTGACTGCTCTTCCAGAGGTTCTGAGTTCAATTCCCAGCAACCACATGGTGGCTCACAACCACCTTGGATGAGATATGGTGCCCTCTGCTGGCATGCAGACAGAAGACTGTATACATAATAAATAAATAAAATCTTTAAAAAAAAAATCATTAAAAAAAATCATTAAAGAGTAAGAGGATGGGGCTAGAGAGATGACTCAGTGGTTAAGAGTACTGACTGCTCTTCCAGAGGACCCAGGTTGAATTCCCAGCACCTACATGGCAGTTCACAACTGTCTGTAATTCCAATTCCAGGGGATCCGGCACCCATGGTCAAAGTGCCAATGCACAAAAATAAAAGATTAAAAAAAAAAAAAAAAAAAAAAAGAGGACTAGCTGGTTAGTAGTGGCTCTCTGTGAGTTTGAGGCCAGCCTGGTCTACAAAGTGAGTTGCAGGACAGCCAAAGCTGTTACACAGAGAAACCCTGTCTTGAAGGGGAAAAAAAAGAAAAAAAAGGAAAGGGATCAGTAAGAACAGCAGGGGGACAAGAGAGGATAATGGGGAATAAATGATCAAAATACTTTATATACATATATGAAAATTAAAAACAAAATCCATTATTGCATATATTAATACATTATAATAAAACCTTACTCAAAATAAACATACAGGCTGGGTGGGCAGTAGTGGCGAACACCTTTAATCCCAACACTCGGGAAACAGAGGCATGCATATCTCTGAGTTTGAGCGCAGCCTGGTCTATAGCGCTAGTTCCAGGACAGCCAGGGCTACACAGAGAAACCCTGCCCACCCCCCATTAAAAAAAGAAAAAAAAGCTAACTTGATGAATTTAAGTGTCACCTAGGAGAAACTTTTGGGCTTGTCTGTGAGGGTATTTCCAAAGAGGTCTAACTGAACAGGGAAGACACACCCGAAGGTGGTCTGTACCATATTACGGCCTAGAGAAAGACCTTAATAAATGGAAAGGGAGAAAGACAACTTAGCATCAGTACTCATGTCTCTTCGCCAACTACTGACTGAAGACACAATGTGAACGGCACTCTCATACTACTGCTGCCATGCTTTCTGCAGCATAATGACCAGGACCTCTTCCAATTATAAACCAAAAAACAAACAAACAAAAAAATCAAAATACTTTCCTTAAGTTGCTTCTTATTGAGTACTTGGTCATATCAACAGACAAGTAACTAATACTGTTCACTAATGGCAAACAGTTCAAGGACATTAAATGAATACCTTACTGTCCTTCAGATATATGGGCTAGTAAGAGCTCAGTATTGTTCCAACAAGTTATTACAAAAATAGTCTTGACCTTCAGAAAGAGGATGGGAGAGGGAAAAATGCAATGAAAATTAGTAGGAAATTATATTTTGTTAAAACAATAACAAAACTCTTTTTAATAGATAGATTTCCAAGTATCAGTAAAATAAAGTTGCGACTGATTTCTCTGGGGTATCCAAACAAAAGGATCCTCAAACACACTTGGATGAGGGATTCCAATATCCAAAACAGTGTCCTAAGTATTCCAAACCCAACCCAATGAGAACCAGTAACCAAAGGAACTTTGCTAGGAGTAAGCAATGGCTGAACAGCAAACTATACTGCTTGTTGTTTCAACTGTCTTAGTATACCAAGAGGCCTATACCTTTCAGCTGGAAACACATGTTATCAAACTATGAAGTTCAGATGTGTTCTGAGTTATAAAAACTATACAAAACTTTTTTTTTTTCTTTTGGTTTTTTGAGACAGGGTTTCTCTGTGTAGCTTTGGAGCCTATCCTGGCATTCGCTCTGGAGACCAGGCTGGCCTCGAACTCACAGAGATCCACCTGCCTCTGCCTCTCAACTGCTAGTATTAAAGGTATGCACCACCATACCTGGCTATGTCCATTTTTCTAATTGGGAGGTCATACCATAGTATTAAATTGCTTGCTGTATCTTGAAAATTTTTAAATTCAACATTTTTGTACTACACCAGCACTCAAGACAAACTTATTAAGGGAGAGCAAGAATATGAGGAATAGAAACTCATACTAAAACAGAATCCAATAAACAAACAGGAAAAATGCTAATACTGCCACAAATCTAAAATAATGTTAGAACAAGAAAATAAACAACTTTATACAATAAACATAAAGAGATGTAAAACAACATATATCTTCAACTAATAATATATATATATATATATATATATATATCAAGAAAAACAAATGCAGTATCTATTATATAAATGACAAAAATATGTAGCATAGTTTAGAAATCTAAGTATCTAATTAAAAGCAGAAGTGATTTACTTGCTATTTTTTGTTTGTTGTTGTTTGGTTTTTTGAGACTGGGTTTCTTTGTGTAGCACTGGCTGTCCTAGAACTAGCTCTGTAGACCTGGCCAGCCTTGAACTTTGCCCCCCAGTTACTGGAATTAAATCCACCATCCGAAAGAATCCCCCCATCCTCACCCCAGGGTTTCTCTGTGTAGCCCTGGCTGTCCTGGGCTATTTTTATAGTAAAGTTAATTTTTTAAAAAAATTTAAAGCAAAGGAGCTGGAAAGATAGCTCAATAATTAAGAACACTTGCAGCTCTTGCAGAGACCTGAATTTAATTCCCAGCACCAACATGGTGGCTATAGCCATCTGTATGTAACTCCAGTTCCAGGGACTCCAACACCCTCTCTGATTTCCACAGGCACTAGGCACATAGGTGGTGCATACACATACACTCAGGCAAAATGCTTATACATATAAAATAAAATAATCTAAAAAACTGCTAAAAATAAAAAAATAAAGTAGAGAATTAAGTTTCCATGTCATATCAAGCTTAAAATTTCTACTATAGCTTTTATTGTTTTATGAATTTTACTTAGTCATACTGAAATAACAATACATCTGTGTACATTACTAAAAATAATAAACATTATGTTTAGAAAGAGAAAGATTACAAGCTTAGCATATTTAGACATTTTGGTACAATTTAAGTAAGAATTTAAGTAAGTTCCAATAAGTTCTTATTTCATTTACAAGATTTAATTTTACTGACTCAACTCCATTCAATACAAAATTTATAAAACATACAACAAAAAATTAATGTCAGTGTTGATACTTAAAAATAAGGAGAAAATTTTGTAAGCTGTCCATAATTATATATCAGTTGCAAAAGCACCAAAAACCCAAACCTGTGGCTCTTCAGTATTCTCATTCAACCTTTAAGAATACAATACATCTAAACTAGAAGCTGTTGCTTATTCAGCAAGAAAAATAACTGTTAAGATGAAATCTTTTAAGAGGAGACTCCTGCAAAATTTTAAAAGCAGAAAGACAAGAACACAAGGAGGGTGTTTTATTCCTGTAAACCCAGCTTTCAGGAGATGAAGGCATGAGGATAAGGAGGTCAAGGCAAGCCTCAGCTACACAGTGAGTTGGAAGCCAGTCTGAGCTATGACAGACCCTGTCTCAAAACAAAACATTTAATAACAGAAAAAGAGTTAAAATAGTTTGAAAAATAAAAAAATAACTTTGAAGAAATTTGACATAGTAGACAACTATGAGAGGACCCCAGCACCATAAAGATTACCTCAGCAACTTTAGGAGGCACTCCATCCCCAAGCACTTCCCTGATGAAGCAGTGCTGACTCATGTAATATGAGAGTCCACAGGTTCTCTTGAAGGCATCTTTGAGTCGTTTCAGCTCTACATCTGTAACTGCAATTCAGAAACAGAAGACGAGTAAGAAAACAGAAAGGAAAAGGCTTTCAAAACACAACTCCTCACAGTCAGGTGAGGACATACACTTCTAATCCCAGTATTTGGAGGCTAAGTCAACTTGAGCTACATGGCAAATTCTAGGCCATGTCTTTTTAAAAGAAGGACCAGGCAAGGTAGCACATGCTTTCAATCCCAGAGGCAAAGAAATCTCTCTCTGAGTTCGAAGCCAGCCTGGTCTGCACAGAGAGTTTTAGGACAGCTAGAGCTACACAAAGAAACCCTGTCTCAAAAAGCAGTAAGTTAATAAATATAGTAAGAAACACTAGCAAATAATTCTTTCATCTAAGTAAAGTAACCCAATGACATTTAGTCATAATTCTAACATTCTCAAACCTAATCTGTAAAATAAGAAATCAAAATTACTGACACAGTATTTTCAAAACCTGTTGCTGGCCTGGTAGTAGTGGTACATGCCTTTAATTCCAGGACAGAGACAGGCAAATCACTGAGTTCGAGGCTAGCCTGGTCTACAGAACAAGTTCCAGGACAGCCAGGGTACACAGAGAAACCCTGTTTTGAAAAACAAACAAAAATAAAACCCTTGGGGCTGGGGAGACGACTCAACAATTAACAGTACTTCCTGTTCTTTAAGAAGACTACAGTTCTACTCCCAGCACCCATAATGCATCTCACAACCATCTGTGCCTCTCACACCAGAGGATCTGACATCTCTGGCCTCCTCAGGCACTGCACAAATTTGGCATACAAAGATACATGTAGGCGAAACATCCATACACTTAAATTTTTATTTTAAATAAAAAGACAAAACCTTAAGATATGCACACAAATTTCAGGCTAGGGAAATAAAAAAATTAGAATATGATTCAGACAGGTAAGCTAAATGACATTAGATTCTGGCATCAATGCTATCTCCATTAGCATAGGCATTTCCTTTGTACAAAAGCACATTATTTGTGCCATGGGTACATATCTATCTTGTAGAGAGCAGTCTCCAAGTTTACATTCTTGCCTGTCAAGTGACTCACAATCTTATCTGTAATTCTGGCTCCAGGGGGAGCCAATGCCTTTGGTCTCCTTGAACACCTGTACTCACATGCAAAAAACCCACACACATAATATTATGATCTAATTATAAATATATACTCATAATTAGAATATATATTAGTAAATATATAATGAATATACATTCCGAACCAGGCTGGAGAGTTAAGAGCATTGTTACACAATTGAGAGGAAGTTATGATCCCAGCACCCATACAATAAGCTAGGTGTGGTCCCACATACTTTTGTAACACTCCAGTCAATACTGGGGGACAGAAAAAAAGGATCACTCGGGCTTTCTGGCCAGAAAAAAATGTTGAGGTCCAGGTTCAGTGAGACCCTATCATAAAAGGCAGAAGTGACAGAAAAGGGCATGTGACACTCTCCTCTGGGCTTTGCATACACAGAGGTAAGCACCCCTAAACACAAGTAGGGGTATGCTACACATATTTCCCTCTTTCACTTTATACAACAACCTGTCTAAAAAGACAAAAGGGCTGGTGGGATGGCTCTGTAGGAAAAGGCGCTTGCTGCAAAAGCCTGGTAACCTTAGTTTGAGCTCTGTAATAATGCAAATACAGGTAGAAGGAAGTAGAGAATCAATTCCACAGAGTTGTCCTCTGACTTGACACAGGATATGGGACACAAGCTGCATGCCAGCACATACCATGCATGGGCACTATCTTTGTTTGGATTCTATTACTGTGACAAAATGCCATGACCAAAAAGAACCTGGAGAACAAGAGGGTTCATTTGGCTTACACTGCATCAGCAAGGGAGGCCAGGACAGGAACTCAAGGCAAGAACTTGGAAGCAGGAACTGAGGGAGAGATCAGAGTGGAGCTCAACTTACTGACTTGCCCCCATGGGTTACTCAGTCTAATTTTTATATATATATATTAACTCAGGACCACCTTCCCAGGATAACATCACCACACAATTTGCTAGGCCCTCCATACCAACCATTAGTCAAGAAAATTCCCTACAGGCTTGCCCACAGGCCAATCTAATGGAAGCATTTCTCAACTGAATTTCCGTCTTTACAGACAACCCTAGCTTATGTCAAGCTAACAAAATTAAGACACAAACAGTAGCAATAAAACAAATTAATTAAATAAATAAAAGAAAAATAAACATTCTTCAATATTATGTGCTCAATAGGACAACAAAAATGGTTGCTTTGGCTCATGCTAGAAGAAACAAAGAAGGCTTCTGGATGCATAGGGGGATTACATTATTTTTTTTTGTTATTTATTTATTTATTTTTGGTTTTTTGAGACAGGATTTCTCTGTATGGCTTTGGAGACTGTCCTGAAACTATCTCTGTAGAACAGGCTGGTCTCGAACTCAGAGATGTGCGCCACTATTGCCAGACATTTTTAAAGATGAAGCTATATAAAAGGGCAAAGAGCATGCCAAACAGAAAGAACACTTTACTTCAAAGTGTGAAGTTATATCATATGCCACTATAGCAAAATAAGGTAGGCTTAAGCAAAAAAAAAAAAAAAAAAAAAAAAAAGTGGGGTAATGGTAAGCCTGCGACTGTGAAGATCAAGTTATAGTTACTCTACTCTGCCATCCAAGAGGGAGGGATAAAATCAGCTACAACCCAAACAAACTCTAGGCCAATTAGAAACAAGGCACCAAGTACAAAACTCTTACTCTGAAACAGTGCAGAGGAGAGAACAACCTGGGAACAAAGAGCAGGTCACTATTATAAGAGGAAGGCCAGCTAAGTCTGGGATACACCCAGACAGAAAAGTCAGTAGACCTGGGCCTGTTCTGAGAATAGAGGCAGTGTAAAGCAACACCAAAGCAAAAGGAAAAAGCCAAAATACAGGTCAACTCTAGTAAAGACCTATGGAAACCTCAGGAAATTACATTTGTTTTTTGCTTTTTAATTCCTGTGTTTAAAGCTTAAAAAGGTTTGTTGGGAGTCTTTGGATAAAAAAGCATAAAGCCGAAAGAAACCAAAGTTTACAATATCTAAAAAAGAAAGAAAATAGAGAGAGGAAAAGGATGGTGAAGAAAACTAGTAGTGAAAAGTACAGCGAACCAAAAAATATGGTCTCCAAAGGCCAGAAAGACATTCCTGATAAGCAGTCGCAAGGGAGAAAGGGCCAACAAGATAAAGATGGAAAGGGCTTGGCACACAGCTAATCACTCAATAAATGTTTGTCATATGCAGGGAGGGTTTCAGGTTCAACAACGTGTAAGGCAATGATTAAAAAAAAAAGAAAAAAATCAATGTGATAATTCAAATAGTTACCAAAACATAGCTCATTAGAAACTGTACTACAATATACCAACTAAGTACTTTGTTTTTAAATGTGAAAACAGAACATAGAACAAAGCTCATGTCATTAATTATTGTAATTAGAGAGAAAAATTTTCTACTAGAACTATTAAGATTTCTTCAAGATACACAACTCATTAATGGCTTTACTAACAAATCAAGTTGCTTCTGATTTAGTGGAGACAAAAGGAATTGACTATTAGAATATAATATGGCAAGCTCCACCATTGATTACAAATTACTTCAAAAACTGTTCAGTTTTGTTCACTATGTTTGGGGTGGGACTATAGCTCACGAGTAGGGTATTTGTCTAGCATTCTCAAGGTTAAATCTCCCATGGGTGCAATCACTATGGAATGATACCATCAGACTGATGATTAATAAATTTATTCACTAATATTGCAGGGTAAAATGCATAAGGATACTTTAAAGTGATTATAATAAATAAACAATGCTCATCAATAAAAAGATCAAAGTTACTATACAGGATCAAAATATTTTGGACATTAAAACGTTGCCATAAGTCCAAATATATTAAAAACAAGAAAATTTATTTATTCAAAATATTACACCAACATTTAATCAATCAGTAGACAGAAAGTACATGAAATGTTCATTGGTTTGCCAGGATGCTGACACACGCCTCTAATCCCAGCACTCAGAAGGGAAAGGCAGGTGGATCTCTGTGAGTTCAAGGCCAAGCAGGTCTACAGATTGAGTTCCAGGACAGCCAGGGCTACATAGAGAAACCCTACCTAAAAAACAAACAAACAAACAAACAAACAAACAAAACCTCACACTAGACATAGGAGCAAATGCCTTTAATCTCAGCATTTGGGGAGGCCAGGGCAATCTGGAGTTAAAGACCAGCAAAATTCCACACACAGATCAAAAGTTCTGGTTAGGAATCTGTCATATCCTTTGGGATAGGGCCTAGACCCTCCCCCATGTGTCTAGGCTGAGGGAGTATCCCTCTATGTGAAATGAACTCCCAAAGTCCATTCCTATGCTAGGGATACATACTGATCTACTGCAAGAGGCCCCATAGATTTCCTGAGGTCTCCTCACTGACACCCACATTCATGGGATCTGGATCAGTTCCATGCTGGTTTCCCAGTGATCAATCTGGGGGCCAAGAGCTCCCCCTTGTTCAGGTCAGCTGTTTCTTTGGGTTTCACCAACCTAATGACAGACTCCGAATAGTTCCCCCATGGAAGGCCTCACTCTCCCTGGGGAGCTGATGGGATAAGTAGGCTGTTAGTGGAGAGCAGAGGAGGAGGGGAGGGAGAGGGAACTAGGATTGACACGTAAAACAATCTTGTTTCTAATTTAAATAAAAAAAATGGAGAAAAAAAGTTCTGGTTAGAGGAGAGGCTCAGGGGTAGAACACATACTTAATATGTACTGGGCCTCAACTCCACTAAAAAAAAAAAGGAGGGGATGACACCAAAGGGCAAAGGATAATCTGGTAATTGTGCCGCATTTACTAGCTACAGTTTAATCTAGACCTAGTATTGTTCTAAGCATAAAGTACATCTATTTCCTATGTTTATTATAATTATCTACAAATGAGACTTATTAATCATAGTTATACTAAAGTCATTTAGAAGCCAATATACACACATCTTATAAAGACTACCTTATAATAGAAGAGTGAACAGAGCTTCATATATTAAATTCATTAATCAAGACTGGTGAAGACTTCACTTAATCCAAGACTTCCTTAGAGGGCACTTCTTATTTCTTTTGAAAATACATAGCTGAGTGTGGTGGTGCACACTGTAGTCCCAGTATGCAAATCCTCAAGTCTGAGGGCAATCTGGTCTACATAATGAGTTCCAGAATAGCCAGGTCTACACAGTAAAACAGACCTTGTTGGGATTTTTTTTTCTGTTTGTTTGTTTTTAGAAGGAGCACTTCACAATTTTGTTGTCTAGTAATTTCTGCTACAAGAGTTACTCAAGCCAGGCATGGTGGTGCATACCTGTCATCCTAGTACTGGGGAGACACAGGCAGAGGCATCAGGAGTTCAAGGCAATCCTGGGCTGGAGTGAAACCCTAAGACAAAATAATAATAGTAATAATAATGCAAACTAAATATATTCAAGGTAACCTACACAGCTACATAAAATGCCACAAAAATGAATAGGCAAACACATCTGTTGAATCATAATGGCAACAGTATGTTAAACACATGGGAGCTACAAAAATAAAGCATGATCCTAGCTTTTAGAATGTCAGTAATTTGAGTCTTATTCCAAGTCAGCCACTGTTACACCTTTATTCTAGTAGTTCCTCTTTTCTTCAAGTATGCATATATTGTGAAATAATCACTACTATTTCAATAGTTCTTATCCTGCCACACAACTACAATCACCTGACTGAGTATTTAGAACTGATGTCCAACACCCCTGCCCCCAACCAAAACATCAAACTTTAGCAGGCGCGTCCAACCTTTTGACATTGCAACACAATGCGGTCACCTACAAAGTTCATACTCAAAAATTGTGCAATTCAGTTACCACAAGCATCTTCCCCACAAGAACACATAATTTTACAGTAAATTTACAAATTTGTGATGGGTTTCACTCACAGCTACTCTGGGCAATGGGTTGGACATACCTGCTGGTTGAAATAGCAGCAGATTAAGGCACAGACACTGTGCCAAAGATAAAACAACAGTTAATATGACTTCCATAATGAAATCTACTACCTAACAGGGGAACAGACTTGCAATTTGTGGGAAAGAAAATGAAAGCTTTAAAAAAAAGAAAAAAAGCTATAGTTAAGAGTTTTCTCATAGGTTTTTTGTTGTTGTAAAATTTTTTCATTTTATGTGTATGGGTGTTTTGCCTGTATGTATATCTGTGATGTCTGTGCACCATGCGTGTGCCTGGTGCCTATGGAAGCCAGGAGAAGGCAGATCCCTGGAAGCTGTAAACCACCATGTAGGTTCCAGGAATTGAGAATGGGTCCTTTGGAAAGGCAACAAATGCTATGAGCCAATGAGTCATCTTTCCAGTCCCTTGTCATAGGTTTTTATAGAAAGGGCAAAAACACAACCTCAAAATAAAATAAAATAAAATAAATTTAGGTCTATGGAGATGACTTAGTTGGTAAAGTACGTGCAATGCAAACATGAAGACCTAATCCCCAGAACCCACTTAAAATGGACGGGGATGGGAAGCGAGAAATGGCTCAGGAGCCATTAAGAGCACTAGCTGCTTTTCCAGAAGAGGAGGGTTCAATTTAAGCCCCTATATAGCTGCTCACAACTTTAATTCCAGTCTCAGAGGCTCCGACACCTTCTTCTAGCCTATTCTGCACAGACAAATACAGGCAAAACACCCAAACACATAAAATAAACTAGAGCTGAGGATGTAGCTCAGTTGGTAGAGTACTCGCCTAGTATCCATTAAGCCCAAGTTCAATATTCAGCACCCACATGGTGATTCATAATCATCTGTCAACCTAGTTCCAGGGGATCCAATGGCCTCTTTGGCCTCCAAGAGTACCAGACACACAATTGGTACACAGACAAACACACAAGCAAAATACCCAATGCACATTAAAACTAACAACAAATCGTTAAGTAAACTAATTAATAAATCTCCCATTTTTGTTTTTTGAAAAGTGTAAAAACAGTCCACTAGCATTAGTTTACATTTCAGAGCAAATCATCTGCAATTCAAAGCAGGAATAAAAGTGTAGCAGTTTCTATAGCATTTTGGTCTCAGTGTTCAAAGGCAGTGCTGACAACAGGACTGACTATATGAGTGGGTCTCTGTGTTAGAAAACTAAAAGTAGCTCTTTTCTACAATGTATTACGAAGTTGTTCTTGACTTTACCACAGCACACATGGTCATTGCAGACTGTAAATGGATTGTGGCTCCATATCTCCACCTCACAGACCGCCAATATCTGTAATCAAAAGGAGCCATACCATCCTTCCAGAGCATCAGTATCCATCTGCCTCTATTTCTGTTCCCAAGCATCCCCTGAGCTTGCCTGAATTGCATAAAAAAAAAAAAAAAGGAACTAATCTAAAAGAAAATTTGGCTTCCTTGTTCCTACTACAAAATTCTCTTTAATACATAAAAATGTGAAGGGAAGCCGGGCATTGGTGTTGCACGCCTTTAATCCCAGCACTTGGAAGGCAGAGGCAGGTGGATTTCTGTGAGTTCGAGGCCAGCCTGGTCTTCAAAGAGAGTTCCAGGACAGTCTCTAAACCTTCAGAGAAACCCTGTCTGGAAAAACAAAAACAAACCAAAAAAAAAAAAAAAAATGTGAAGGAAAAATATAGAGTAGGATCTTTGTGTCAGAAAACAAAGCTACTTTGTCAATGAATGAAACAGTAACAACAAAGTTTAGGGCACAGATGGAGAAACATTCAAGTGTGCAAGTTTTCGAGTGACAGCTCCCATTTCCAAAACATGCTAATTATGCCACTATGAAGTTAACTTGAAATAATTTCTGGGGAAGATTGTATCTTTGAAAACTGCCTGTAAGAAAAGAACATAAATCAAAAAACAAACAAACAAAAAAAGAAAGAAAACAGACCTACCAGTTTACAATCACAGGAAATTGCCAGACTTTGGTGTTGCATGCCTTTAATCCCAGCACTCAGGAGGCAGAGCCAGGCAGATCTCTGTGAGTTCGAAGCCAGCCTGGTCTACAGAGTGAGTTCCAGAACAGGCTCCAAAGCAATACAGAGAAACCCTGTCTTGAAAAACCAAAAAGGAAAAAAACAAAAACAAACAAACAAAAACCCACCAATCACAGGAAATTTGCTATATGCTTAAATGCTAAAGAAGAATTTAAAAAATATAACTGAGAAAATGCCCTTAAGTCTTCATTAGCATCTCATATTTTCTGCAATATAACAAAACAACTATTTGACATAATTACTTCTGAAGCTATCAGCAACATAACATTCATCAGTTCAGTGACATTACATGTTTCCAAGTATCCCCATCTCCTCCAGCAGGTGGTGGTGGAACCTTTATCCAAAAGGCATCTAGTAGCCCAAATTCTTTTATAAATTGAAATAAAATATGAAAATAGGATGTCTTCAGTGTCTTTAATCTATTGAATAGAATTAATAATAAAATTTACACCTAACTTAGCATTTTACTCTTTAAAAAGCATTTTCAAGCCAGGTGTAGGGGACCTGGGATCAAAAGTTTAAAATGCATCAATCTTATTTGTGACAACTGTCTCCATGATCTGATCACCTTCCAAAGACTATGTGCCCCTTAATGCAATCACTCAGAGGTTTAGGTTTCAACAGATGAATTTTAGAGCAGAAACAAGAATTCAGACCACAGCACTTACTGAAGCAAATATATTTAATATTCAAGAATTTACACACATTTATATCCTTCCTTTGATTTCACTTTTAAGAAGTCTTTTATAACATGATAAAAAAAAAAAACTACCCTAAACTTCCCTTTCCCATTAACCTCACTGTTAACTATGATCTTTGTCAAGAAAACCTAAATATAGTAAGATCTATCATCTATATACAACTCAAAATTACATAGTTTTGTAAACAAAGCTACAAAGGACAATACAGACATAGTTTGGGGGAAGCACAGGACAGGGTTTCACTATGTAGCCCCAGCTGTCTATGGCTTCTGAGTGCTGGAATTAATGGTGTGCATTACCATACCTGGCCAGATACATCTCCATCAATGACTATGGAAAGAGGTTCTAATTGTTTACACTGTGCTAGCTGAACCCACAATTTTCAAACTTAAAGCTAATTCCTTGTATCTAATTTTAGTTTGGCAATCATGAAATGTTCCTATAATTCTCAGAATTCATCCAAGATCCTTGTTGAAAGGATAATAAGGTTCATAACTTAGATGAGAACATATTCATGAAATTTAAATGCAACATAAAAGTGTGTGTCAGTCATTAATATTAGACAAAATATTTATGAAATTTTGAATTATTCTTTCTATGCAAAATAGAAATAACTATAATTTATAAGCATCCTCCTTGGTAAACTTGATGAAAAGAAAGCATATGCTGCCAGGTGGTGGTGGCACATCCCTTTAATCCCAAAGCACTCGGGAGGTAGAGGCTATCATATCTCACTGAGTTCCAGGCCAGCCTGATCTATAGAGTGATTTCCTAGACAACCAAAGCTATCTATACAGAGAAACTGCCTCAAAATAAATAAATAAATAAATAAATAAATAAATAAATAAATAGATAGTATATATTGTCTCACGACTTTTTTTTTTCTTTTTTCTTTTTTTCTTTTTCTTTTTTTTTTTTTGAGACAGGGTTTTTCTCTGTGTAGCTTTGGAACCTGACCTGGAACTTGCTTTGTAGACCAGTATGGCCTTGAACTCAGAAATCTGCATGCCTCTGCCTTCTGAATGCTGGGATGAAAGGCGTGCTCCACCACTGCCTGGCTTTGTCTCACTTCTTAACCGCTACAGTATTTCAGAAGCAATAACATTGGAAAACTGATGTCTTTGTAATCACTAAATCTAATATTTGACAGGAAAAAGTGGCTTATAACTATTAATAGTACTAATATAAAACTTCTAAAAAAAACTTTTACGCAATAACCAATATACTACTCCTTTTGACACCAAAAGCAATTTTGAAAGAATTATTTACATGGACAGGAGTCAGGTATCAGTAAGTCTGCCTACCTTAAGGAAATTCACATTGACACTGTCAAACTGTGCTCTTCTTGCTTTGGATGTGCCCATGTGGTAACCAAGCGTATGAGTATCAAGTCCACACCAGGACTTAGTAATAAGTAAGAAATGACTGAATCTCAATTTTTAAAATTAAAACTATATATTGCTTCCTAGCTCCAAATCTGAGTCATCTAAGAGCAATGCTATACAGTTGGACCTCAAAATCTGGGCTGTGCGTGTGAGAATTCAAACCACAATATATTGAAAATAACAGAAAAATAAAATTCTATCTAACATAAACATGTACAAACTTTTTCCTTGTCATGGTATATTAACTATACAGCATGCATATCGTATTAGGCATTATAAAAATCTACAAATGGCTATAAGTAATCAATAATTTAATATTGGAAAGGGGCTGGATAGATAGGAGGATCACTGGAGGAGGAGGCCCTCAATCTAGTTCCAGGTTCAGTAGAAGACCATCTCAAAGAAATAAGGCTAAGAGTGATAAAGCAGAACAATAAACATCCTCCTCTGCCCACAGTGAACACAAACACAGGTGTGTGCATTTCCACACAGCTGAGCAAAACAAGAAAGAATAAAGTCACACATGGCTTTAAAAAGGAAAAAAAAATCAAGAATTAAATCTTGCCATCAAAAACATAGTTAAGTCCAGGGATTTACAGTCTTTGCTGCATATACTATTCTGTACTTGTCAACAATTTCTTCACACCTATATATGCTTCTACACAACCTCAAGATGGCAACATTATGAAGTTCTATTACATAAAAGCAAAAGTGTATAAACAACCTGTGGTGGCGCAAGTTTTTAATTCCAGCACTCAAGAGGCAGAGGAAGAGGCAGGAGGAGCTCCATAAGTTTGAGGCCAGCCTGGTCTACATAGCAAGTTCCAAGCCAGCCAGTGCTACGCACTGATACCATGCCTCAAAAAAAAAAAAAGTAAAAATGTATAAACACTTTACAAACAACCAAGCAGAACAAAATAATTAAAATAAGGAAGTATGGACTTCAGGTTATGCAATGCCAAGTTTCACTGAGAAAAACAAGTTTCTGGTGCAAAACTATATATAGATAAAAGCAATTTATACCTAGATCTGGTGACAGACACCTATTTCACTCAGCACTTTGGAGGTGGAGTCAGGAAGATTAGAAATTCATGACCATTCTTAACCACATTAACACCCTATCTCAAATAAATAAGCAAACAGAAGGTCAAAGAATACATGTTGCATAATAAGAACTAGTATGTAGGGCTGGAGAGCTGACTCAGCAGTTAAGAGCACTGGCTGCTCTTCCAGAGGACCCAGGTTCAACTCCTGGCACCCACATGGCAGCTCACAAAGGTCTGTAACTCACAGTTCCAGGGGATCCAACACACTCACATACATACAGGCAAAACACCAATGCACATAAAAATAAATAGCCAGGCGTTGGTGGCACACGCCTTTAATGCCAGCACTCGGGAGGCAGAGGCAGGTGGGTCTCTGTGAGTTCAAGACCAGCCTGTTCTACAAGGGCTAGTTCCAGGACAGCCTCCAAAGCCACAGAGAAACCGTGTCTCGAAAAAAAAACTAATAAATAATGTTTTTTCTGGTGTTTTTTGTTTTTTTTGTTGTTGTTGTTTTGAGACGAAGTCTTACTATATAGCTTGGCCTGGAATTGGTTATGTAAAACAGGCTGGCCACAACTCATAGAGATCTGACAGTCTGTCTCCTAAGTGCTGGAATTATAAATCATGAGAAACCATTGGGCCTGGGAACATCTGCTAGCCTTGAAAGGATCCATGAGCAAGTCAACAAATTTTAGGTTTGACATAAGAATACTAAACAAAAGCAAATAAAACAACAAATATTATTTCCAGGGAAAATATGAGCTAATAAGTAATCATAGCTTACTATATAACGGTTGGGTGTGAATTACATAAACATATTCCATACACATGGTCATAAGGTAAGCACTGAATATTTAAACTAAAACTACCATGCCACTATTGCTAAAGAAGGAAGTAGCACAGAGTGAAGAGAAATGAAAGCTACACTCTTATGCTTCTAAGTGATAAGTCAACAGAAAATACCTCAACTGAATAGAAACAATATCAAACACCAAAGTTCAACTATGAAATTGTCTCCTCAGAAGGGACAGGAAAATGCCAAAGGAGGAATAGAAAACTGATTCTTTTTTTTTTTTTTTTTTTTTTTTTTTGGTTTTTCGAACAGGGTTTCTCTGTGTAGCTTTGGAGCCTATCCTGGCACTCGCTCTGGAGACCAGGCTGGCCTCGAACTCACAGAGATCCGCCTGCCTCTGCCTCCCAAGTGCTGGGATTAAAGGCGTGTGCCACCAACGCCCAGCAGAAAACTGATTCTTATTTTAAAAAAATTATTACCACTGTATGTGTCTGTGTATGATAGGGAAGGGGGCATGTCCTAGAGTGCCTAAGGAGATCAGGTGACAACTCTATGGAGTTGGTTCTCTCCTTCCACTTTACATGGAATCTAGAGCTAAAACTCAGGTCACCCAGCATGCACTGCTATACTTTTACTCACAGACCCATCCTAGTAGCTCTCATTTAACAAATCTTATTAAAGCTTTTTAATATTTTACATATACATATAAAACTGAATAAAAGTATTAGTCATCAAGATAGCCCCGTGGCTTTAAAGGCATCTATTGCCAAATCTGAGAACCTTGAGTTTAATGCCCAGAACCCACATGGTGTAAAGGAGAGAACTGACTCCCAAACAAGTTGTTCTCTGATGGTCAAACATGTGCTGAGGCACAGGTACACAAATCCACCCCCACACATGAAGCAAATAAAATGTAATTTTAAAAACAGTGTTTTGGAGCACATGCCTTTAATCCCAGCACTCAGGAGGCAGGAGGCAATCTCCCTGAGATTAAGGTCAGTCTGGTCTACAGAGCTAGTTCCAGGACTGCCAGAGCTACACACACACTCTATTACAAAAAAACCCAAAAAGTTTAAAACTAAACTCTCAAAAATTAACCTCTATCTGACTTCTCTGTAGAATGAAGATTAGCATAGTATTTTTCAAATCTTCATGGGACTATTAAGAATTCCTTAAGGAAAAGTTTAAAACATCTTAAATCCTTCAGATAAGTCCTTATACACTAGTCCTTTATACACTATCAAATAGTTCTATAAACTCAGATTGAAAAGAATATTTTAAACTTTTTGAAGTTTTTCATTTATATTTGAAAACTATAATTAATAAGTTTACATACAAAGAATTCATTTCTCAACCTGAAAAATGTTAGCCTTAAAACTTTTAAGTCCATGGGGCTGGAGAGATGGCTGAGGTTAAGAGTGCCGACTGCTCTTCCAGAGGTCCTGAGTTCAAGCCCCAGCAACCACCTGGTGGCTCACAACCATCCGTTATGAGATCTGGTGCCCTCTTCTGGTGTGCAGATATACATGGAAGTAGAATGTTGTATACAAAGTAAATAAATAAAAATCTAAAAAACAAAACAAAACAACAACAACAACAAAACTTTTAAGTCCAGGCTGGAGCGATGGCTTAGTGGTTAAGAGCACTGACTGTTCTTTCCTGAGATCCTGAGTTCAATTCCCAGAAACCACATGGTGGATCACAACCACCTTGAATGAGACCTGGTGCCCTCTGCTGGCATGTAGGCAGAAGACTATATACATAATAAATAAATAAAATCTTTAAAAAAACATGGTGCTAGAGAGATGGCTCAGAGGTTAAGAGCACTGGCTGCTCTTCCAGAGGTCCTGAGTTCAATTCTCAGCAACCACATGGTAGCTCACAACCATCTATAATGAGATCCGGTGCCCTCTTCTGGTGCTCAGACATATATACAGGTAGGATGCTGTATACGTAAAAATTAATCTTTAAAAAAATTTGCCGGGCAGTGGTGGCGCACGCCTTTGATCCCAGCACTGGGGGGCAGAGGCAGGCTGATCTCTGTGAGTTCAAGACCAGCCTGGTCTACAAGAGCTAGTTCCAAGACAGGCTCCAAAGCCACAGAGAAACCCTGTCTCGAACTCCCCCACCTCAAAAAAAATTTAAGTTCAGCCAGGGATGGTGGCTCACAACTCTCAGGAGGCAGAAGCAGGAAGATCTCTGTGAGTCAGAGGCCATTCCGGTCTCCACAGTGAGTTCCAGGCCAGCCAAGGATACATATGAGAGACCCTGTCTAAAACAAACAAAAAACCAAGTCTCTATAATTTTATAAAGGGAATACAATCCCACTGAAATAACAAAAACAATACAAAAACAACCAAAAAAAACCTACCAAATACATAACTGAAAAAAAAAAAAACAACTTTCTTAAAGGGGGGGCAGAATTCATTCTGTAATGTGCTTGTCAGCAAGCACGAGGACGAGGACCTGTGTTCAATTTCCAGAACCCATGATAATAAGCCCAATGCTATGGGATGGCATAGGCTTATAAACCCACCACTGGGGAGATGAAGACAGGTAGTCAGTGAGTAACTCTACCTCAAAAATCAAAGTAAAGGGCAAGCATTACTCAATGTGCCCACTCACAAGACTGGTGGAAGAATGGAACTGATTCCTGCAAGCTGTCCTCTATATTCTGCACATACACAGGTAGCACACACATACAAACAAATAAATATAATTTTAAAATAAAAAGGGAACAGCCCAACAAACATGAATATGCAGCCAAGAAACTTGATAATGATCAGTCTGAATTGAATATAAAGAGAGATTTGAAAAAAAATAACTTGAGCATAGGAATGCTGCATTGCTGCTTTTCCAGAGACTCTTAGTATACAGCCAGAGGAACTTAGTAAAAGGTATATTGATATAAGTGAGATCTGTGGTTAGAGCAAAAGGAAGGTAGGAAAGAGAATGAAGGTGACAAAAGGTGCAGTGCTGGCACAAACAACATTAAAGGAACTCTCTCAAGTATTTTGCAACACTGAAAGTGAAAATGAGACAATCTAAGGAGCTTGGTACAAGAGAGATGGCTCACTGATTAAGAGTACTGGCTGCTCTTCCAGAGGAACTGGTTTGATTTCCAGCACCCAAAACAGTCTGTAACTCCAGTTCTAGGGTGTCTGACACCTTCTTCTGGCCTCCTCAGGCATCAGGCACACACATGGTGCACATACACACATGCAAGCAAAGCATCCATACATATAAAATAAAAACAGAAAAATTCATCTTAGAAGCTAATCCAAATATAGGAAGGTGCATGGTAATTCATCAAGATAAAAAAAATACATATTATTTTAGGCTTCAAGATATGGTAACTCAGTCTCAGTACTGGGGAAACTGAAAGATATTATGTGTTCCAGGACAGCCTGGGCCACACAATGAGACCTTGCCTTAAGAAACAAAACAAAACAAAACAAAAAAAACAAAACAACAACAAAACCCCAAGCACTATTTACACCATTCAACATTTTTTTTAAATAAAACACTTTAATTCTGATATTTTCAAGTACATTATACTCTAAAAATAATATTAAAATATTAACTTCCCTATACATTTGTAACCATTCTTAATGCTTTCCAAAACTTTTAGAAGTCAATATAGGATAATAGTAATTGTCCTCTTGATCATTATAACTTTGAATAGCCTCAGATTACAAGATCCCTTATTCAATCACATACTACTATGCAATCAATAACTGACTAAATAATATAAATGATTTTAATTATTATTTTACTTGCTTTGTGTATGTGTGTGCTATAGCACATAGGTAAATCAGAAGACAATTTTAGAGAATCAGTTCTCTCATTCCACTGTGTGGGTCCCAGAAAACAAATGCAGGTCTTCAGGCTTGGCAGCAGATATTTTTCCCATTGAACATCTCATGGCCCAATTTTGTTGTGATTGAGACAGAATCACAGATTGGCCTCAAACACTAGATCTTCCTGTCTCAGCTTCCCAATACTGTAATTTCAAATTACCACCAAACTTGGAGAACTACTCTTAGCCAAGCATAGTGGCACACACCTTTAATCCTAGCACTTGGAGGCAAAGGCTGGCGGAGTTCTGTGATTTCGAGGCCAGCCTGGTCTATCCAGTGAATTCCAGGACATCTAGGACTGTTACATAGAAACCCTTCTCAAAACAAACAAACAAAAAAATCCTTTTAACTTCCATATAGTCTCTAAACCAGTAACACATTGGTCTTTACAACAAATGAATTAACAATGGCTAATTTCAGAATTCATGAAAGATATAGGATAAAAACTAGATGCTATCATGTGTGTACATTCACAAAAATAAATATAAGGCTGTCTTTTGGGGAGGAGGGGTGATTTTGGTTTTTTATTGATACAGAGTCTTACAATATGGTCCCAGGCAAGTCACAAAACAACAAAACCTTACCTCCTGGGGTTGGAAAAATGGTTCAAAACTTAGGAACACTGGCTGCTCCTGCAGAGGACCAGGGTTCAATTCCCAGGACCCACATGTTGCCTCACAACTGTCTGTAACTACAGTCCCAGGGGACCCAACATCCTCTTTGGTCTTCATGTGTACCAGAGACACACACAGCTCAAGGCCATACATGTTGGCAGGCTATCCATACACAAAACAAAAAAAAGTTACCTCTTACACACCTTTTCCAGAAAGGTGTGTAAATTCAAGTAAATTCTAGTCAGGTGGTGGTAGCTCATGCCTTTAATCCCAGCACTCGGGAGGCAGAGGCAGGCAGATCTCTGTGAGTTCGAGGCCAGCCTGGTCTTCAGAGCGAGAGCCAGGATAGGCTCCAAAGCTACACAGAGAAACCCTGTCTCGAAAACACCAAAAAAAAAAAAATAAAATAAAATAAAAAATAAATAAAAAAAGCCTTAAGTAAAGAAAGAGGACAGCAGCACAATAAATGTATCATTTTGAATTACAAAGGCAGGCTGGAGAGATGGCTCAGTGGTTAAGAGCACTGACTGTTCTTTCAGAGGACGCAGCACCCATATGGCAGCTCTACAACTGTCTGTAACTTCAGGATCCAACACCCTCACACAGACTTACATGCAGACAAAACACCAATGCACATTTTAAAAAAAAAATTAAAAAAACTGAACTACACAGACCAAATTAAGAAATGGAGCTAGAGAATACTGTCTGCTCTTTCAGAGGTCCTGAGTTCAATTTCCAGAACCCAAATGGTGGCTCACAACAATCTATAACTGCAATCTCATGGGATCAGATGGCCTCTTCTGGTGTGCAGATAGATGTACATGCAGACAGAATATTCATATACATAAACTAAATAACTCTAAAAAAAAAAAAAAAAAAACTGGCCTGGAGAGATGGCTCAACAGTTAAGAGGGCTGACTGCTCTTCCAGAGGACCTGGGCTCAATTCCCAGAACCTACATGGCAGCTAACAAAGGTATATAACTCCAAGATCTGACACCCTCACACATACATACAGGCAAAACACCGGTGTACATAAAATAAGAATAAAAAAATTATTTAAAAAAAAAACACATACCGCTGAGCAGTGGTGGCACACACCTTTAATCCCAGCACTTGAGAGGCTGAGGCAGGAGGATCTCTGTGAATTTGAGACCAGCCTGGTCTACAGATCCAGTTCCAGGACAGCCTCCAAAGCCAGAGAAACCCTATCTTGAAAACAAAACAAAACAACAACCACAAAAAAAAAAAAAAAACCCACACCTTTAAACCCCAGAGAGAGAAATGTGTCTGTGAGTTCAAGGCCAGCCTGGTCTACATAGAGATATAAAGAGTTCCAGGACTGCTAGAGCTACATAGAAAAAAATGTCTGTCTCAAAGAAATAATATCAAACAACCCAGAAGAATTCTCATCATTTATTTTTAAAAAGGGAGAAAGTGCAGAAGTCTAATGTCATCCTCAAAGAGGCCATCTTGGGTGAAATGAAACCATGTTTCAAAACGAATGAGAATTACAAAAGTAAACTGCCTTTCCTATCTGACAATGACAAATGCAAACGCAACAAGCCAGAACTACACTCTAAGAACAAAAAAAAAACCATGTGACTAGGGCTTATAAATGAAAGGGAAAGTAGTAGGGCCAAAAGTGGCAATGAACACCTTTACTCCCAGCACTCAGAAGGCAGAGGCAGGAAGATCTCTTTGAGTTCAAGATCAGCCTACTATACAAGTTTCAGGTCAGCCATGGTTACAAAGTAAGACTATGTCTCAAAAATACATACATAAAATAAGGGGGGGGAAGGGTACAAATAGGTTAGAGTTTCAAGCAGAATAATTTGGGGCCTTATAGATTATAAGGGGTACATTTTCTCCCCTAAATAACAAACAGGCTTTAAATAAAGGATTTATGACCTGGCATTGTGGTGCAAGACTTTTATCCCAGCACTGAAGCAGAATTCAAAACTGGGATACACAGCAAGACCCTATCTTTATAAAGAAAAAAAAATGGCAGGAGGAAAGGAATTACAAGATTTTAAGAGCATAATGGTTATTGTATACTTTACCAAAACAGTGACAGCTAGGACTAGAGCATTGGTAGAGGTAGGAAAGCTGGGCAGAAATTAACAGACAGGACACCAAATGAGCAAGATGACAAGATGAGCAGGGATGAACTAAAGATGAGTGTGTCTATATTTTGGCCATAAACAACAGGGTGGGGACTGTGGTACCATTTATAGTCATGATTAAGGCTAAAAGAGGCCTTTTTTGTTTGTTTTGTGTGTGTTTTTCAAGACAGAGTTTCTCTAGCTTTGGAGCCTGTCCTACAACTCCCTCTGTAGACCAGGCTGGCCTCTGCCTCCTGAGTACTGGAATTAAAGATGTGTACCATGTGTACCACCACTGCCCAGCAAAAGAGGCCTATTTTAATAAAAGTATCCTTTCCACAAAGGAAATTTCTCCAGAACCTTTCAAACTTTATTATCAAAAGTCAACCATAGTGAATATTAAAAGGCTTATTCTGCCAGACATCATGACATACACCAGTAATACCATACTTCAGAAGGTTCAGGCAAGAGAACAGCAATTTCAAAGGTAGCCCAGGCAACTTAGTGAAAGCCTGTCTCAAAAAGCAAACGCTGGGATGTAACTCAGTGGTAGAGCACTTGCCCAGATCTGAAAGGTCAAGTTCAATCCTATCACACCACAAAAAAATAAAATTAAAAAGCTTTTTCACAGATATAACTAAACAACCACCTTCTTTACAGAAATGGAAAAGCTATAAAACCTCCACTGTAAAACCTCATTTTAGTATGCTTTTTGTTTAAAAGCAATTTAGTATCCAGAAACCCAAAACACATGTTACACAAAACCACTGATAAACTTGGAAGTTTCATATTAGTGATTATTAAATTCTAATAAAGAAAAGTGTTAGGCCAGGCGATGGTGGCACACAACTTTAGTCCCAGCACTCAGGAGGCAGAGGAGGGCCATCTCTGTGAGTTTGAGACCAGCCTGATCTACTGAGCGAGTTCCAGGATAGGCTCCAAAGCTTCAGAGAAACCCTATCTCGAAAAACCAAAAAAAAAAAAAAAAAAAAAAAAAAAGTGTTAACAGCAGAGCTTGAATGCTGGTTATTTCTGAACACATAGGATAGGTCTTAGAACATTCTTAGAACATTTATGCCTCTAATTATAATACTACATATTAAAGAACCCAGCTTTATTAGGCTTCTGTGTCAATAATTAACTACCTACCACTAACCGTAAATACCCACACAGATTGGCATTCAGAAAATGGATGGAATAGTTCAATCAATACACAAATACCAGAGGCCGAAATGTCAAAAGCAGGAGCATAAATTAGCCATGAAAAGAGAAATCATGCTTCCTAGATACAATATAAAAAAACTGCCAGTCTCACCTTGTTTTTAAATACCAATATAAACCATGAAACTGTTGTCTGAAACAGAATCTTGTTTATATGAGCCAAGCTGACCTTGAAATTGGTACCTTCTGCCCAAGCCTCCTGAGTGCTATTATAGGTCTGTACCACATCTGATGGTCAAACCACCAACTTATAATCTACAAGTAAAAATCCCTTGACCATTGTAGCTACTTAACATTACAACTTCCAAACTGCCAGTACTTATCTCTACTTCTACAGTGATAGCAGATTTTCTATGGTTACCTCAATGATAATAATTATAAATTCCTTAACTTCTCTTGTGATCTAGTGCCAAAAATCTCCCATTTTCCTGAGATAGTGTCTGGCTATTGGTCAGGTATCACAGTCCCAACTCTAAACTGCCCATCATTTTGAAAGCCATCCTGAGTGCTACCACTGCAAAACCTCACTAAACTCTAAGACAGACAAGAAATACTACCGTTTTATCACAGGTAGTGTCAATCTAGTGAAATTTTAGTATTAACATGGAGAAGTTTGACAAGCAAAATCTTAGCTGGAACTTCAACTACTGCATGCTTAGTTGGAACTTCCAACTATTCCAAGTTAAGGTATTTTTACTTGCAGTTTAGAAGTTGGTGGTTTGAATCCCAAGTGTAGTGGTATAGACAATCTAGACAGATGCTAAATCATTCTGTCTACAAATACCACCTCTAAGAGACTAGGAAAGTAAATTCTTTAACAAGTAACTATCAAGCACATATCAGGAAATGAGTACAATGCAGGGGTGCTTCCATCATCATGGCCACTCACCCACATTCTACATTTCTATAGTACTCACGGCATTAATATTTGAAATAAAGATACTACATCAAGCCAGGCAGTGATGGCACATGCCTTTAATTCCAGATCTCAGGACGCAGAAGCAGGCAGCTCTCTGCCTTCAGAGTGAGTTCTAGGAAAGCCACAACTACAGAAAAACCCAGTCTCAAAAGAAGAAAGAAAGAAAGAGGGGGGGAGAGGGGAAGGAAGCTCGGAAGGAAGCTCAGAAGGAAACTCAGAAGGAAGGAAGGAAGGAACAAACGAACAAACTATATTAACAGTTTATAAATAAGATATGCAAATATTATTTAATGGCTATGTACATTATTAAATATCACAAATTATAACCAAATGAAGGCTCTGATGTTTTATTCCCACTCCTTATGGATATTCTGCATATCTATCTTAGTGAAAATTACTGACCCAGGCTATTTGATCCTACAGAGAATGACTTAGTTAGCTGTTTTCTCTGTGCCTTATTTTTAGCCAGAGCTTAGTTTAAGAAACTTTTTTTTAATTGAATGGATGAGCAAAGAAACATTAAAATGTGACTGTGCTGAGCAATCTTTCCTGGATAGGTGTAGCTGCACACCTCCATCAAAGAAGCAAACCATAAATGAATACAATACAGAGATCAATAGATCAAGAGGAGTCCAATCCCAATGTATACATCACAGCTTCTGCATCCATGGCTCAGGAACCACAAGGAAGAGGGACTGGAAAGACTCTAAGTGCAAAAATACCAGCAAGTCTGCTATCAAACAATCTCTCCTAGAAATGGCTGCACCAACAAGACCAGAACAATGGTTATACCAATGGACATGTTAACTCGGAAGGGAGAAAATTGCACAGGGTCCTGCCCCACGCAATCCCTAGACAAAGAACTACAGGTAACTAATGATTACTGGGAGGAGAATTAGCCTCTCCCAGGAATAAGCCCTTTTACTGGTTCAATGAAGAGTGGTCAGCTCTGAAACCATACACATACAAACAACAACAAAAAAGATTCAGCAGGATATACATTAGTTCATATGCATGCATATACATACCACATATACACAACAATAATAATCAAAGAAAGAGACTATGAACCTTAAAGTGAAGGGAATATGTGAGGGCTGGAAGGAGGAAAAGGAGGGAAGAAAATGATATAATTCTATTTCAACTAAAAACATATTTAAGCCAGGCAGTGGTTTCACATGCCTTTAATCCCAGCATTTAGGAGGCAGAGGCAAGCAGATATCTGAGTTCAAGGCAAGCCCAGTCTTCGGAGTGAGTTCCAGAGCAGTCAGGGCTACAAAGAGAAACCCGTCTCAAAAAACATATTTAAAAAATAAATAACTAGGCTGGAAAGGTGGCTCAGAGGGTAAGAGCACTGATTGTTCTTCCAGAAGTCCTGAGTTCAATTCCCGGCAACCACATGGTGGCTCATAACCATCTATGAGATTTGGTGCCCTCTTCTGACATGCAGGTAGAACACTGTATAATAAATAAATAAAACAAATCTTTAAAATAAATAAATAACTACCAGAAGGTAGTAGCACACATCTTTAATCCCAGCACTTGGATGGCAGAGACAGATGAATCTCTGTGAGTTCGAGGCCATCCTGGTCTACAAAGCAAGTTCCAGGACAGGTTCCAAAGCTACACAGAGAAACCCTGTCTTAAAAAACCAAAAATATATAAATAAGTAAAATAATAATTACTTTCATAGGTTGTTGTAAAAAAAAAATCCACATCTATGTGTAGTGGCTTTTACCTATAATCCTAGCACTCAGGAGGTTGAGTCAGGAAGACCAAAAGCTAGAGGCCAGTGTTGACATAATATATTCAAGTCCAGTCTGCACTACATCAACTCTATATCAAAAAAGACAGAGCCAGAAAAGTAGCTCAAGGGTAGAACCCTGCCTACATACATAAAGAGCTAGGTTAGAGTCCCAGCACTGAGAAAGAAAGGACTGAGAAATTAATATATTATAGAGTCAAGAACATTTTAAATCTATCAATCCTTGATAAAAAGGGAGAGAAAGCATAACCCTGTTTCTACAATGATGAAAAAAAGGAGGTGCAGAGAAGAAATAATTAGAGATAATGTTTAACTTTGCTTTGAATTCTAAAATGTTTGTCGTCCAACTTTTCTTTGAGACAGGGTCTCTCTTGAAGCCCTGGCTGGCCTAGAACTCACTATGTGGACCAGCTGTGGCCTCAAACTCACAGAGATCTGCTGTTTTTGCTTCCTGAGTTCTGAGATTAGTCGTGTGCCACTATGTCAATCCTCATCCAACATTTTTTTAAACGTTGTGGTCTGAGGGCTTAGAATTTATTTTTAAGAATATATAAGCTTTGCTGGGCAGTGGTGACACACGCCTTTAGTCCCAGCACTTAGAAGGCAGAGGCAGGCTGATCTCTGTTGAGTTTGAGGCCATAGCTGTTATAGTATATATAACATATAGTAAGTTCCAGGACAGCCAGGGCTACATAGAGACCTCTATGTAGTCTTGTTTATTACCAAGGTATTTACTATACAAGCTGAAAAAAAAAAAAAAGCTACCACTAACACATCTTCCCAAATATGTTTACAGGTACATACTTTCAGAAAAGTAAAAGTTAAAATAATTGGCAGTCTGGCCAAAATAGGATATAAACCTAAAATTCATCCTAATTTCTAGCACCTCAAACATAAACTAGACTGCCCTTTCACTCAGGTCCAGTGTTATCTGTCACTAACACAACACTGCATTTCAAGGTCCCACTTTGCTAGATAAACTGCCTGAAATTTCTGGTTTGTTGTAACACAATAGACTACTTTTATAATGCTGTGAAATTATCGATAAGCAGTAGATAGTGCTCAATCATTTAAATTAAAGTCAAAGGGTCAAATAGTTCTACCATGTTTGTTTTTTCTTTTCTTTTGTCTGGCTTTTTTGTTTCCGGTTTTTGGGTTTTTTTGTTTTGTTTTGTTTTGTTTTGTTTTCTGGCTTTTCAAGACAGGGTTTCTCCGGGTAGCCCTAGCTATCCTGGAACTTGCTCTGAGATCAGGCTGGCCTCAAACTCACACCTGCCTCTTCCTTAGAACGCTGAGATTTAAGGTGTGCGCCACCACTGCCCAGCCGAAGCTGGTTTTTTACTTACCAATCCTATCTGCCCCAACTTACCTTAAACAAAGTAAACAGATAAATAAAATTGATGCAGGTATTCCACACCTATTTAATTTACTCAGGCACCTCCAAAAGGTTTCCAAACCATCCTATAGACCCAGAAAAGGCTCTATAAAATCTTCCTTTCTGTAGCTTAACTTGAAGTCTGACGTCTAATTTAAGTGAACAGTAAGTATCCTGTTTTAAACATACCCTGTTTACACTTAGACTTTATCAACTTGCTTCTCTTTTGGTTTAATATCCCTGTAGCAAAACTGACAAACACATTCAAACACCCTTTATTAAGACTATATATACTTTACTACTTCAAATACCCATTTTATATCCACAAACATGCTTCATAACAAATTAAATGAAAACCTCTCACCAGGTCATTTTTAAACATACCAACTTCAGTTACATCTTAAAACATACAATCTTGCTGGACATGGTAGCCCATACCTTTAAACGCAGCACTTGGGAGGCAGAGGCAGGAGAATATCTCTGAATTCAAGGCCAGCCTGGTCTACAAAGTGAGTTCCAGAACAGCCAGGGCTACACATAAAAAAGCCCTGTCTCAAAAAACAAGAAAACACAATGTACAATCTTTACTTGATATAAAACAAATCATCAAGAGCTGGAATAAAGTTTAATTTTAGAATTTCTTAACACCAGGTATATCACTGGTATTCACACCCTTAAACTGAGAAACACTTCTGAACCTTGCAGCTGTAAATCAATCTGAATGTGCCCTATTTCATGCCATGTAAGCCATTGACTAATTGCCCCCAGACCTGTCAAGCTCAACAGCATTCAGGAAATGACTGGTCTACTCGGGTTGGAAATACATCAAGAATTTGGAATATTTCTCATATTGAAACAGGGAGAAAAAGTTCAGCTAAGATTGTGCCTAAGAACAATCATCATGCTGTTGGGAGAGGGAGACACCACTAAAAGGCTTATTTTTGTTATCTGCTCAGTCCAAAATTGATGCAACTACAATTCTCTAATATATTATCTATTTATTAGGTAGTGGGTCCAGTGAACTCATAATTTTCCTTGCATATGACCTAGCTCTCACTTCTATATTCTCACTTTAAAATGTCTTTTCGTCATATTTTCATTTTCTATCCCAAGCTACGAAAACCACCTGGCGCATGGCTGATTTTTTTTTTTTTTTTTTTTGTCTTAGAAATCTGTTAACAATAATGTCTGGCCTCTAATCTGCTTAATGTTTTTAACTTCTTACCAAGAAAATCCATTAAATGTCGAAAATAAATGCAAGCACCACACAAACACACACTCAAATCTCAGTCATGAAAAATTAAGTCACATTCCGGCCACAAACTGTGCAAGAAACTTCCAGTTAGCATGAGCTTTAGTGATCACAGACAACAGTATCAAGAGTAAGTGGTAGGTAGGGGGTTGGGGCTGTTAACAACACAGTGTGAATCAGAGCCAATAGCAGCAGCAGCAGCAGCAGCAGCAGCAGGCTAAGACTGACAGCAAGGCCAGTCTCTGAAGGGAGATGTTACACAGTATCACAATGCTGGATTTCTGAATGCCATTTTAGGGGAGCGAGAGGGTAAGAACTGGGCACTAAACCCGTCTGATGAATGTCCGAGGAGAGGAAACCTAAGACAAGGTCTTATGGCAACACCAGCTGTCTAGTCTCGTCTCACCTTAAACACAACTTCATTTCGGGTCTTTCTTAATCAAAGTCAACCGCTGAAGGGGTGAGAGGTGGCAGGAAGGAGTAAATGGAAGGATAGTCATCGCCCTCAGCAGAGCGGCAAAGACCTTGGGAAAAACCAAAGGTTCCCTAATAGGAAAAGACTTCCAGAAGCAAAAACAACGCTCTGCAGCCGCCTTCTCTTCTCCAGCCAAAGCTGTTAGGAACCAGATTAGGATTTTTTTTTTTTTAATGAAAGAGTGATAGGAGAAAATGGCACTGAAGGATGAGTGGGGGGCCTGGAAGGGAGGACTGAACCATCCAACAAGGGATGGATAAGGCTTCCCTGGACTTAGACGAGATAACAACGCCACCAGAGCGCATCGAATGGCCAGCCAGCGCCCGGTACCCCCGTCACTGAGAAGGCTTCGCCCCCTCCCCTAGCGCCCCAATTCCCAAACACCGCTCCCCCCTCCACCTCCCTGCCCTCAATATTCCCACGGCTGGCCTCCCGTCCTCCGCCAGGCACCCTACGCCCCAGCCGACCCTGCCTGTCCTCCCTCCGGGCCACCCACCCCCGGGCGCCCGGCGCTGGCCTCCCGGCAGCTGGCTCGACCCCTCCCCCTCACCTCTCCTCAGAGCCTCCTCGTAGCTGAGGAATCCGATCCGTGACTCCTTGGCGCCCATGCTCCCTTCATCCCCTCGGCCGGGGGTCGGAGCCTGGTTTCGCCCCCACCCCCCTCCCGCCTTCTTCGCGGCGTCGCCGGCTGACGGTGTCGGCGTCCCCGGCCCCCTCCTCCCCCAACACTAACAAGTGCGGCTCCTGCCCCGGCGACTCCTCCCGACCGCCGCCGCCGCTGCCGCCGCCGCCGCCTCCTCCATGCCGAGTCACGTGACCCGCTCCCACCCCGCCCCCTTCCCCTCCCTCCTACTCCCCTTCTCTTCTCTCTCCTCCCTTCGCTTCTCTCCTCACTCCTCCTCTCCTCCCCCCTCCCGCCAGCCCCGCCGTGGGTCACCTGACCCGAGGCCCCGGACAGTTCCGGGTAATGGCCGCCCGGGGCCACGCTCCGCCCCACCCCACGCTAACAGCGCGCGGGAGCGCAGGGGCGGGGCGATCACGCCGAACGTAACGCGTCATCTTCGTCTTCCGGCCAATCGTAGGCCTCGAATCCCGCCGCGGCGCACTGCCGGAGAGGAGGGCAGTGACTTCCGGGGCGTCCGAGGACGGTTCTTCCCGCCCCCACGCCCTGGCGTCTGACGGGCGGGGCCGGAGCGATGACGGTTGGCGCTGCGGTGGCCGAGACCCACCTTGGAAGACTCGGGGAGTGTTAGGCAGCCGGGCTCTGAGGAAAGCGGTGCGGGAGACAAAGCAGCGGGCGGCCGGGGAGCCCCTGATGTTCAGGGGGGTTTGGGCATAAGGGGAAAACAAGACTCTCAAGGCTTCTCTGAGAAGATATTGTGTATTTCCTCTTAGTAGATGGACCCTGATGACAGGGCAGCGAACCGTGTCACAAAATTGAGTATTTTCTTTTCTGCGCCTTCCCGTTCTCCGGAACCGGCTGCCTTCGTTTATCTTTTCACGGCCTTAGGCCCAGCCACTGCGTCGGCCCACCTCCTTCCCGCTGAACCTGACCCCCCCCCCACACACACACACACATTTTTAAGCCCCCCCCCCCGCCTTGGATGTGTTGCATTGGTTGGGTTGGATTGGATTTAGATACTTAAGGTTCTTTGTAGCCCATGATGGCCTCGAACTTAGCGATTCGCATGCCTCAGCCTCCCTTGTACTGACTGGTTCCACAAAGAGCGCCACCGCACCCTGCCTGCCTCCTTCATGTACAAGTTACTTATGTTGCTTCTGCCCAACACTTGCCCTCAAGAAATGAGACAGCTCAAGACAGAGTAGCTTGCTTAAAAAGAATATTATGTATTGTTTAAACTGTGAATTCAGTAACATTGAGTGCATTTACATCGTTACGAAACCTTAGCACTTCAGGACAACTTCAACTAGCAGAGAACTGAAACATTCAACAGTAATGTTTGTCTTTCCTCACAACAGTTCATGGCAACCACCATAAATCAAACCACATTTCTGTGACTGGCCTATTTCACTTAATGTGGTCTCGTTATGTTGTAGCATGTTAGGTTTTCCCATAAGGTCCAGCAATTCCAAAAGAATGTCTTCAAAGGGATGTGTGAATGTCTTCAAAGGGATCTGTTGTGCACTGAATTTTGTAGCAATATTTTTTGTAGCAATATGCAATAGTCAAAATGTTAAAACACCCAGGAGGTCCTGGAGCATGCCTTTAATCCCAGAATTTCAGAGGCAGAGGCTGGTGGATCTCTTATAAATTTGAGGCCAACAAGGTTTACAGAGCTAGTTCCAGGACAGCCAAGGCTACCCAGAGAAACCCTGTCTCAAAAAAAAAAAAAAAAAAGCAAATGTCATTAAGTTAGTAAAAATGTAGTGTATAAATACAATGGAATTTTTTTATTCCTTTTGAGGGGGTGAGAAATTCTTACATAACAGCTGGGACTTGGTGGCCTTCCTCCTGCTTCTGCCTCCAGATACTATAAACATATGCCCTACACCTAGTTCCCATTTCCTTTCATTTTGATTCTAGTTTGTGTCTTCACCATGGAAGTCGTAAGATGAAGCATTTCAATAAGGAAACAACATTGAAAAAATAACTATTTGGATTAGAGTAGACTCAAGGTGCCAATTAGGTAATTTAGGGATTTCAGTTCCTGAAGCCGACTGATTGTCACATGCCCTGCCAGAGAAAGGTGTTTCTCTACTTACCTTTCCTGGTGGACCAGATCAACAGCACGGACGAATTAGTCACAGCACTGCCCTTTCCAGTTCTGAGGCAGTTCATTTAAGACCTGAGATTAGCTGTATTACTAAAAGCCCATGGATCAGGAGGTTAGGGATATATTCCAAACCCTTTAATTTCCATGTCATCAGTTCAGTGTGTCTTCAGACAAAACAATTCAGTCACCCTGAAAAGTATGAGTTCTGAATTAGGTATTGTTTTTTGAGAGTTTTTTGTTGTTTTGTTGGTTTTTCAAGACAGAGTTTCTCTGCTTTGGAGCCTGCCCTGGAACTCGATCTGTAGACCAGGCTTGGGCCTCAAATTCACAGAGATTCACCTGCCTCTGCCTCCTGAGTGCTGGGATTAAAGGTGTGAACCACCAACGCCCGGCCTTGAATTAGGTTATTCTAAAGGAAAAAAGTCTAAGCAAGATTTCAGCTTCGAGGAACAACAAAAAAAAAAAACCTTAAAAGTTCAGATGCAAGATACAGTATGCGTTATTACTTTTCCAAATAGTATGTTGTTTGAGGTTTTTTTGTTTGTTTTGTTTTTGAGACAGAGATTCTCTGTAGCTTTGGAACCTGTCATGGAACCCACTCTGTAGACCAGGCTGGTCTCAAACTCACAGAGATCCACCTGCTTCTGCCTCTCCAGTGCTGAGATTAAACTCATGCACCACCGTCCGGCCTAGTTGATTTACAGTGGATTTGAAGCAAATTATTTTCTTCCCTTGTGGCACTGTCCCACTTAAAGCTGGGATGGCTGTTGGAATTTGTCTCATGATTATCACAAAAATATCAGGGAAAACTAGATTTAAAACCTACTAAATTTTAAGTATTGCTATCACACAGGAAAGAATCACAAAATTCAAGGCCAATCTGGTTTACATAGCAATGCCCTGCCCCAAAACAATATATAAAAAAGGTTTTGTTCTTAAGTTTCAGGCCTGGCTTCCCCCTAGGATCATAAAAAATGTTTCATTCCATCACAGAGTTCATCATGGATTAAACCCTCCTAAAAATTAGGAATTAAGATAGCAAAGTATGAAGTACTATTCCTCCTTTGTCTGAGTTAAATTATGCATATTATTGAAGAAAGCAGTGAGAAGGATAGTTATGTCTGATGAGAATTTTAAATGTTAAGCTGAGATAAGAACCTGCCTCTGGTTTGTATCACAAGCCATGCAACCAAATGTTAAACATCTCCCTATTACTCAAAATTGATACAATACTTATGTTTGGTGATGCAGAAAATGTAAAGTCTACTTGTCATTACACTGAAAGAATTCTATCAATCATTTAGCTTCTTCAGTTTCACTTAATTCATTGAAGATTTGGACAGTTACCTCACTTTAAGCATTAGGTTGTACTTAGGAAACCATTACATTAGCTGTAATTACTTGCCTGTGAAGTTTATCCATACAAAGGTTGAAAGCATGGGAGGTTAGTATGTTATTTCTGCTTCTGAGAGGGCAATCTAAATGACAATGACAGTGTTCCTTAGTTTGTATTCCTAGACAAATGACATAAGAGGAGGTCAGAGTCATTTTAGTTCTTGCCAAAGAAGCATAGCTACTCTAGAGATAAACTAATATGATAACTAATGAGGGATAGAGCAGCACCTAATCTGGAGTAATTTGACTGCCATAAGAAGAGGCCAATGCTTTATGAAGTCTGACTATCCAGTAAGTGAATTGATTTTCAGTATTATGGACTTGTTACCTTATAGTTTACACAATTTGAAGATGAAGACATGTGTATTATATTTGCAGTACATCACTTTAAGCTATTTATCTCTAAATCTTTTCTACCCAGTGTGGTAGCACACACTTTCAACCCAAGAGGCAAAAACATGCAGAACTCCAAGTTTCAGGCCAGCCAGGGATAAATGGCAAGAACTTGTCTCCAAAAAATTTGTTTTCAATTGGTACTCCTCAAGTGTCTACAATGTAAACTCTCTGCTTCACCCAGTCTCACTCCCTATAGATGCTTTTATACTGTGTTTTCCAAGTATATAATATTGTATTCTTTTTTCTTTCTTTCTTTTTTTTTTGGTTTTTTTCAAGATAGGGTTTCCCTGTGGCTTTGGAAATATTGTATTCTTTTACATACAACTTTCATAGTCTATATACTGAACTTCTGAGTTTTTTTTGTTTGTTTGTTAGTTTTTTAGTTTATCGAGACAGGGTTTCTCCTGGTTGTCCTGGAATTCACTTTGTAGACCAGGCTAGCCTTGAGCTCACAGAGATCCACCTGCCTCTGCCTCCTAAGTGCTGGGATTAAAGGTGTGAGACACCACCACCCCTGGAACTTTGTGTTTTTTATGTCATCCATTCCTGTATCAGGCTTTTTCTACAAAATCATCCTAATTCTTTTATATTTTAATTCTAAAATTAACATTTATAAATTAACATTTATAAATAACATAACATTTATAAAATGCCAGTGCATGCATTTTGTTTTTCTAATTATCTTTCCTTTCTAGACTCTGAATCTCTTTCTTGATCAGTAATTATTCTGCTGTGGAATACGCCACACCTGTAAAATCCCAACACATGATAGGTCAAGGTAGGAGGATTGGGAGTTTAAGGTCATACTTAGCTACATATCCAGTTCTAGTTCTGCCTGTGGTATATTAGAACTTATCTCAAAAAACAAACAGTAAAAACCAGTTAATTATCTGATACTCAAGAACTTCCTAACAAGTTCTGGAACCTAGAGAGATGGCACCATGGTTAAAAGCACTTCTTACTATTCAAGAGGACCTGAGTTTGGTTTCTACCACCCATGTTGGCAGCTCACAACTGCCTACAACTCCAGCTCCAGGGGATTTGATGCCTTCTAACCTCTGCTAGCACCTACACACATATGGCATGATCACACACACACACACACACACACACACACACACACACACACACACACACATTTATAAAAATTCTGAGACATATGTTCCTACCAACAAATAGCTATTTAACAGCCAGTAGTTGTGTTATAATTTGAAAACTGCCAGGTAATTTCAGTGGAAGTGAAGACAAGAAAAATCAATGGACTCTTAAAAGCTAGAAAATAGCATTTGGACCAAAAAAAATAGTTTGGCAATACTGTAGAGATAAAGGAGAAAATCAAATGTGGGCTTCCTAGAAAAGGGAAGGAAATTAATATAGAAAAGAGGATGTTGGCCAGCCTTTCACTTGTATCTACTCAACATTTTCCCATTGCCCTAACATTTAGTATAAATGTTGAACACAACTCAGTATGTATAAAGCTTTTGTATGTTAAATCATAGTGAATACAAACAAAGTTTTCTGGTGTGTGTGTGTGTGTGTGTGTGTGTGTGTGTGTGTGTGTAGTTGCATGCACACATGCCTGCCTGTGCCATGGTGCTCCTGGTGAGCCTGTTGCAGTCAGAGAACAACCTTTGAGAGTCAAGTCTTTCCTTCTAACATGTGGATTCCTAGGATCAAACAAGTTGTCAGGCTTGGTGGCAAGACCATAAACCATCTCACCAACCCCAGAAGTGTATGTGTGTGTTGTTTTGTTTTGTTTGTCCTTGGAATTACTATAACCAAGATAAATATAGGGCAGTGTGGGGACCTACAGGCATGAAAAGTATTTGTTCAAACGAGAGAGTTGCATAAAGGAGGAAAGTCTGCTGGATGTTACTCTAACAGGACAAATTAAAAAATCAGCCTTTTATTCATGCCAACAAATCCAAAGTGCCTATTATTTGTTGGAATTGAGTAAGGTAAAACTTCCCACATTCTCATGGATTTTACACTCTAGTAGTAAAAAGGACATAGAAAATTGATAGTGGTTAGGAAATCAGTTAAATTCTATGGAGAAAAATTGCAGAGAAGACAGGAAGTGTTGAGACGAAGGTTACAGTGCAAAGTATAATGGGGAGTTTAAAAAAGTGTGAAGTAGACAAGTGAGCAGTCCTGTAGATAGCCAAGGGAAAGCAATGAGGCTACATTCTTGACAGGGGTAATCAACAAAGAAGCAAGTGTGGTATCCAAATCCTCCTTAAATGGCTTTGTCTCTTACTCTTTGGAAACTAGGATGCTATTGAAGATTTCCTAATTAAAAAAAAAAAGATGTCATCCTTTATTTTTTTAATGTTGGTGGACATCAAACCCAAGACCCAAAGTAGATAAGCACTCTCTTCTCCTCCTCCCTCTCCCCTCTCTCTCTCTCTCTCTCTCTCTCTCTCTCTCTCTCTCTCTCTCTCGTCTGTCTCTGTCTGTCTGTCTGTCTGTCTGTCTGTCTCTCTCTCTCTCTCTCTCTCTCTCTCTCTCTCCTCTGTGTGTGTGTGTGTGTGTGTGTGTGTGTGTGTGTGTGTGTGTGTATGTGTGTGTCCCTCCCCCGTCTGTTTTGCAAGACAGGGTTGCTTTGTGTAGCCTTGGCTATGCTGTCCTGGAACTAGCTCTGTAGACCAGGCTGGCCTGGAACTCTGGAACTCACAGAGATCTCCCTGCCTTGGGCCCCCAAGTGCTGGGATTAAAGGCAAATGCCACCACTGCACAGCTGATAAGCACTCTTACCATTGACTTATATCCACACACCATACATTTTTAAAATATGTTTCCCAGTATTTATACCCAGGCAAACCCACACAGTATCTGGAATGAGAAGAGAAAGAACAAAATGATCAAGATGCCATCTCCTGGCAGGCAATGAGGGTTATGAGTAAAAGGTTGCATTCCAGATATTTTGTAATAAGGCCAACAGGGGGCTGGAGAGATGGTTCAGTGGTTAAAATTGCTTGCTGTACAATCAGGAGGACCAAAGTTCAGATCCCAGCACCTACATACTAAGCCAGGTGCCATGTGCAGACCTGTAACCCCAACTCAGATGGGTGGAGACAAGGATTACCAGAGTTTACTGGCTTCTAGACTAGCTGAGAAAGTGAGCCCCAAGTACAGAGAGAGAGCCTGCCTTAAAGGAATAGGCAGAGAGTGGTAGAGGATACATAGGCCTCTGTGCATGAGCACAAACATGCACATAAACTCCATGTGACTGTGTCTATAGAGTATAGATTGAAGTGGCTGAATATTCAATGATTATTCCTAAATTACTTGGTGTCAGTTACTTGGGGGATAAGGTTGCTACTGAAGTAAGGAAGACAAGAGGAAGAGAAAGTTTATAATCCAAGGTCATGAGCTCATGAATTATATTCGAGATACCTGTTAGACATTCAAATAGAAATTTTGAGTAGAGTTTTGATTTGTTTTTTTTGTTTTTTTTCAAGACAGGGTTTCTCTGTATAACTCTGGCTGTCCTGGAACTCCATCTATAGACCAAGCTGGCCTCCAGCTCAGAGATCCACCTGCCTCTGCCTCTGGGATCAGAGGTGTATGCCACCACCATCAGGCTTGAACAGAGTTTTAATTATGAAGTGAGAGAAGGTCCAGGTTGGAGATCTGGTTGATGATATTGAAAGATGAATGTCCAAAGATCTCCAAGGACATAGTCTTCTCCAAAAGAAATGAGATTTGTTTGTTAGACAGAGACTCAGTCTAGTTCAGGCTGGCCTGGAACTTACTATGTAGTATAGACTGGGCTCAAACTCATTACAATCTTTCTGCCTCAGCCTACAAAGTGCTGGGATTTCAGGTGTGAGCCACAATACCAACTTGTTAACTGGAACTTTTAACAAGAAGAGTTCTAGGCTGGCCATGATAACACACATCTTTATTCCCAGAACAAGGAGGCAGAGATAGGTGGATTTTTGTGAGCTCAAGGCCAGCCTGGTGTGCATAGCTCCAGTACAGCCATAGCTACACAGAGTGACCCTGTCTCAGAGAGAAGGCTGTGGAGGATGGGGGCCGTGGGTTTGTTCTGTTTTGTTTGGAGGGTTTTTTTGTTTGTTTGTTTGCTTTTTGTATAGCCTTAGCTGTTCTGGAACTCACTCTGTAGAACATGCTGGCCTCAAACTCACAGGATCTATCTGCTTGCCTCTGCTCCCAACAAGTGCTGGAATTAAAAGCATGCACCACCACCTAGCTACTTTATTGCCTTTCAAGACTTAGTTTCAGATGTTAACCCAGCATTACTTCTGCTACAGTCTAGTAATTAAAGCAGTCAAAAAGTTTGCCAAGATCTCCAAAGATACTGTTATTAACAATTTGCCTTCTGGTCATAGCAATTTGAAAACCTCCCCCAAGCAAGAAACATTTACCCCTCTTCCAAAACTCATTAGTGCATCAGGTTTGGGTTTGGGATCTAGAATCTATAAGCATCTAGATAAGATCCAGGATTGACTGAGGCATCTCAGGTACTCTTCCTGAATGTTTTTTGACCAAACATCTGTTATTAATAACTATATACTGAGTTTTATATAGGATAAAGAGACATTATGCAATACACCTTAAAATAATCTAGAAAAATGTTTTATACAGTTATGTATACATTCCTATGAAGGTAGATTTATAGAGATCATCTTTCACCCCTGGAGCATGAGTACAATTTTGTGACTGCTTTAGTCAACAGAAATCAGAAGAAATACTGTTAGACCTTTGATACATACAAATAAACGTTATACCCAGAGAGAACTCAAATGGTGAAACAAACTGAGGAAAATGTTAATGGGTATTGAATCTGGACTTGCATCTCTCCTGTAAGCCAAAATTCTTTCCAAATAAAAAGTTCTTCTAGCCAGGTGGTGGTAGTGCATGCCTTTGATCCCAGCATTCAGGAGGCAGGGGCAGATAGATCTCTGAGTTTGAGGCCAGCCTGATCTACCAATTGAGTTCCAGGACATCCTGGCTACACAGAGAAACCCTGTCTCAAAATACAACAACAACAAAACCAACAACAATAACAAAAATAAAAACCACCTGATTTTATGAATGTTTAGTATCCTTAAAAGGCACTTGATGGCTACTTAGGGAATTTATACAGCTTGTTTCTTTCAAAGCTGATTATTCTAAGTCTGGGCACAGTAGCCCATTCCTGTAATTCTAGCATTCAGGAGGCAAAGACAAAGGTAGCAAAAATTTGAGGCTAATCTGAGCTACCAGTTGAACTTGAGATGAATTTAGGCTATATAGTGTGACTCTGGTACATGGAGGGCTGGGGACTGTTTATTCTGACTATTTATTCATTTCTCTTACATCTAAAGTATTATCACCTAAAAAATTAAAGGAGATTTCTGGCAAGATGGCAAGTTAGAAGCCAACTTCATATTATACAGGGAATGAGAAAACAGGATAATAAAGAATAGACTAATCCAAAGAGAAAGTGAGGAAGCTTATTGAAAACTCACAAAAGAATAGGACGCTAAAAAGAACCAGGAAAAAAACAAAACAAAAACAGGGCTACTCAGCAAAAAAGTAAACAGCATGAGGCTCCAGTTATACAGCTCCCTGCCTAGGAAAAGAGAAACAGAACCCTCACCCAAAAGGTAAGCCCAGCAGCCTAGGTGAATGAATGGCAGTCCACCACACAGGACAAGCCCGGTGCTCTCCAGCCTCCAATCCAGCTAGAGGCACTTGTGAAAGTGGTTCTTCAGATCTCCATTTTGTCACTCACCATGTCTTAGAGGACTGTGGCTTGATGCCGTCTTGGGAGAGAACCTGTTGGACATTGAGTTAACCTGGGGATATAGGAACAAGGAGCGATCCCAAGTCAAGGAGCTTTAGTCAACCTGCCACAGCCCCAGGGTAAGAAGGAAGTTGCAGCTAGTGAGAAAACTATGCATAAATTGACAAGCTGAAAAGTTCAGGAGGCCAAAGGATTGACTCAGGAGGTGAAGTATACAGGGAGGGGTAGCCCACTCTGGGAATAACTGGATAGCCTGAGTCTGAGGCCTCTTGGAATCATCTATCTTCTGCAAAGTTCACTGTGGGGTTCTTTAGGTCTATAGCCTTATTCATCTGATGGTGTATTTAAAGCTTAGTGGGTCTTCAAAGTGCAGGACAGATCTTCCTGTACAGAATTCAGTGCTATGTTTTGTTTTTTTTTTTTTTTTCCTGTATTCCCATTGTACTCAGATGTCAGATCCTGGCTAGAACCTAAAGCTATCCAAGGGTGTACAAACTGGCCAGCCTTGGGAGAGTTGAGAATCCAGCCAGCCAGCCAGCCAGCCAGCAGCCTCCAAAGCTAAGTATGGTCCACAGAAACCCCTAATAAAATGGAAACTACTAAAGTAAAGACAGCCCTGGCAGAATCTGAGACTTCCCAGTTTAAGCTGAGCATAGTGAATACCAAAGTTCAAATCACACACATGAAGCCTTCACCCCTTTTCAAGGACCCAGAAAGAAGCTTTACAATTTATTGTTTGAGACAGGGTTTCTAGGTGTAGCTTTGGAACCTATCCCAGCACTCACTCTAGAGACCAAGTTGGCCTGGAACTCACAGGCTACCTCTGCCTCCCGAGTGCTGGGATTAAAGGTGTGTGCCACCAACATTTTGACCTTTTAAAGTTTGTTTCTATGTATGTGTGTAAATTACAGGTACACACATGCCACAGTACACTTGTAGAGGTCACAAAGAAACTTGTGGGAATCAGTTTTCACCTTCCTCGATGTTGAAGCAGGATCTCTTGTTTCTGCTGCTGTGCTGTGTATTCCAGGTAGTTTTCCTATCTCTGCCTGCCATCTCAATATAGAACTGCTAAGATTACAGATTCATGGCATTGACTCTGGCTTCTTACTTGGGTTTGGGGAACAAATTCATGTTGTCAGGCTAGTATGGTTTGTGCATGCTCCTGCACGTGCTGCTGTGACAGTTCGAGGACAGCTACAGGAGTTTGTTCTCCCCTTCACCATGTGAACCCCAGGGATTAGCTCAGGCCATCAGTCAGGCTTGCTTTATCTGCTGAGCCATCTTACTGGCCCTAGATTTTTTAAATAATATTTTTGTTTATCCTTCAACATCTCTTCCTGGATCTCCCTCACACTTTTCCCTCCCATTTTCATGTCCTCGTCCTCCATATGTATGGTGTTTGCCTACATGTATATCTGTGAACCAAGTGCATACAGTGCCCCAGGAGGCCAGAAGAGAGGGAGTAGAATTACAGACCATTGTGAGCCACCATGAAGGCACTGGGAATCAAACCCAGGTCTTCTGGAATAGCAGCCAGTGCTTTTAGGTAGAGTCACCTCTCTCGCCCCCCACTTTAAAACAGTACTCCTCTGAATCCAGTGGGTGCTACTGGAATGCCATGGGTGTGACACCATCCACTGGAGTCCGAAAGCAATATATAAGCAGTCACACCCCTGAAGAAAAATGAATCTTCCTCTCCCAGAAGCCATCAACTGTGAATAGCTCTTAGTTAAGAATGGAGTTTTATGAGCATCTACCAGATTTTAGGTGAATTTCTACAGCTGTTCAGTTTGGTGATGTTGCTGTTAGAGCAATTTGTTGTCTCCTCTGAATGGTATTGGGGATTGAGTCCTCAAGAACAGGCTCCTCACTGAGATCTCCCAAATAAATCCAGAGAAGATATCTAAACCAATAGAAAGGCAAATCATAACACAGAAACATGACAATAGAGGCAATAAGATACTACAAAAGACCATTACTCTCAATTACTAAGTTTAAATATTCTGAGCTGGGTAAAATGTGGTATAAAGAATTCAAATTTTGCCGGGTGGTGGTGGCGCACACCTTTAATCCCAACACTTGAGAGGCAGAGAAAGGAGAATCTTTGTGAGTTTGAGGCCAGCCTGGTCTACAAATTGACTTCTAGAACAGCCAAGGGTGTTACATAGAGAAACTGTGTCTCAAAACAAACAAAAAAAGAATAAATGAACAAAGGAGAACTAGGGAAGAAGCCATTGCTGTAATTTTTTTTTTTTTCGTTTTTCGAGACAGGGTTTCTCTGTGTAGCTTTGGAGCCTATCCTGGCACTTGCTCTGGAGACCAGACTAGCCTCAAACTCACAGAGATCCACCTGCCTCTGCCTCCTGAGTGCTGGGATTAAAGGAGTGCGCCACCTACGCTTGGTGCAGTTCACACTCTTAACTACTGAGCCGTCTCTACAGCCCTGTAATATTTTATGAATTGTTCCTTTTGTTAGTATATACTAGATTTCTTTATGTCTTCTAACTAATTTTGGCTTTTTCTATTGATAACAGAATTGCTATGTCAGCTTGCTTTCAGATCCATTTGCTTGGTAAATTTTATCTGTCAGTGAGTGGATTTTCTTAGAAACAACAGACGTCTAGTCTGTGTCTTTATTATTATTATTATGTAGAGTCTTGTCAGGTAGGCTTGGATTACCTGAAACTTGCTAGGTAGACCAGGCGAGCCTTACACTCAAAGAGATCCACCAGTCTCTCCCTGGCAAGTGCTGGAATTAAGGGCATGATCTCCTCTACCTGAACATCTTTTAATTGAGGAAATAAACCTAGGATTAATAAACAAACCTAGGATTGTTACTTCCAGGATGTATTAGTGACTTCTGCTATGATAAGAGTGCCCTGACAAAAAAGCAGCTGAGGGAATAAAGCATTTATTTAGGTTAATATTTTCAGAGGCGACACAGTCAATCATAATAAGGTAGGCATGGTATTAGAAGTATGAAGCTTGCCTGGCAGTAATGGAGCAAGTGATCATTTCATCAGCACACAGGAAACAGAACAGGAAGTGAAGTGAGGCTATACTGGAGGACATAGTTCCTCCAGCAAAGGCTCCATCTCTAAAGCGTTCCAGAGCATTTTCAAAACTGTGTCACCAACTGGAAACTAGATGTTCAAATACATGACCCGAAGGAAGGACAATTCTCATTCAAACCATAACACAGGGGTTTGTTAATCCTTGCAATGTTTAATTGTAGTTTTGGTTGGTTGTATTATTACCTTTCTTCCCTATTGGCATTAAAGGTTAGGTGGTTTACTGTGCTGGACATGATTGCTATTAGTATTTAGGCATTTGTACTGGTCTGTCCTTGGGGTCCTGACAGGTTACACCCTCAGCCGCTGCCACTAAGAGCACCGCCTGTGCCTATTCACTATGTTCCCTTTTAAAAGGGCCCTGACCACTCCCCTCTGTTTTCCTCCCTTTGTTCCTTTCTCTCTCTGCCTCTCTTTCCTCTCTCCCACTGCTCCTGTCCCTGGAGGCTGGTCTTCCTTCTCCCCTTTCCCCTTTTTACAATTATTTTCCCCTGATTAAAAAAAAAAAAAAAAAAAAAAAAAACCCTCTACTTGAACTCTGTTGCATGGTCTTTCTCTCTCCAGCTGCTTTTTACAATTATAAAAAGGCCGGGTGTTGGTGGTGCATGCCTTTAATCCCAGCACTTGAGAGGCAGAGGCAGGCGGATCTCTGTGACTTTGAGGCCAGCCTGGTTTCCAGATCGAGTGCCAGGATAGGCTCCAAAGCTACACAGAGAAACCCTGTCTCGTAAAAGCAAAAAAAAAAAAAAAAAAAAGAGTGTGAACTGCTCTTCCAGAGGACCCAGCTTCCATCATCCACACCCATCACCTGTAGCTATAGATCCAGTGGACACAATGCCTCTGGCTTCCACGAGCACTTTCACTTGTTTGCACAGACATACTGACACACATACGCATTATTTAAAATAAAGAGTTGGGGATTTAGCTCACTGGTAGAGTACTTGACTAGCAAATGCAACGCCCTGGGTTTAGTCTTCAGCTCCGAAAGAAAAGAAAAAGAAAACGACAAAATAACATTAAAATAAAATAAATATTTGGAGGAAAATGAAGATACTACAAAGGTTGAATTAGCTCAAGCCATAATCCCAGCACTTAGAAGACTGAGGTCAGAAAGATTGCCATGAGTTCAAGGCCACTCTAGCATACATGGCAAGTTCCAAGCCATTCTGGACTGCAAAGTAAGATCTTGTCAAAATAGAGAGAGGGTGGGAAGTAGAGAGAGAGAGAGAGAGAGAGAGAGAGAGAGAGAGAGAGAGAGAATATAAAACTAAAAAGATAACATTGTAAATATATGTGAACCAAACATTGAAGCTTTCAACTTCATAAGATTAACACCAATGGACATAAAAGAACATATTACTCCTAATGCAATAATAGAATAGTGGGCAGTTTCATCAATAGGCATTGACTAAAACTCAACAAAGGAACTTCAGATTTAAACTGTACCATAGATCTAATAGGCTTAAGACCTATATACAAACAGTTTGTATCCAACAAATAAAGAATACATGTCAGCAGCAGCCCATGAAACTTCTAAAATAGATTATATTTTGGGTCTAACAAATACAAATTTGAAATAATAAGATCACAGTGGAATAAAACTATAAATCAATTGCAAGAAAATCACAGATACTGTGCAGATACTTGGATAGTGAAAAGTAGATTTTTGTATGAACAATGGGTCATTGAAAAAAAAAAAAAACAAGGAAGAAGTTTTAAGAATTCCCAGAATCAGTTCTGGAGAGAGATGACTTAGCAGATAAGAGCAGACACTGTTTTGCAGAGGTCCCAAGTTCAGTTCCCAGCTTCCACATTTGGCCATTTACAACTGCCTGTAAATCCACCCCCTGAGGGGATCTGATGCTTTGGTCTCTGTTGAATACACACAGAGGCACAATTAAATATTTTTTAAAAGAATTCTTATAATCAAATGAAAATGAAAGCAAACTTATCAGAACCTTTCAGGCACAGCAAAGGTAGTTTAATCTATGCATGCTTATATTAAAATATTAAGAGCACGGTAGTGCATGCCTATAATCTCACCACTTTGGAGGTAGAGTCCTGAGGATCAGGAGTTCAAAGCCAACTTTGACTACAATAGGGAGTTTAAGGCCAGCCTGGGCTATATGAGAGCCTGTCTCAAAAAAAAAAAAAAAAAAAAAAAAAAAAAGCTCAAATAAATAACTTGGTGATACATCACAAGATCTTAGAAAAGTAAGAACAAGCCAAAACCAAGAGCAGTAAGTAGAAATAATAAGGTCAAGGCAAAACCTGAGCATAGTGATTCATGCCTGTTATCTCAGGAGGCTGAGGCAGGCAGGTTATCATGAGTGTGAGTCCAGCCTAGCCTACTTAGTTGCAGGTCAGCCATAGTTAACAGTATAAACCCTGTCTCAATCAAAAAAAAAAAAAAAAACCTATACTCTAATACAAGACTATAAAGTATAGACACGCAACAGTGTCATAGCCTACCACATACTAAAAATGAATAAATAAATAAATAAATAAATAAATAAATAAATAACAACTACTTATGCTGCTGGGCAGTGATGGCACATATCTTTAATCCCAGCACTTGGGGGGTTGAGGCAGGTGGATTTCTGTGAGTTCAAGACCAGCCTGGTCTACGAGAGCTAGTTCTAGGACAGCCTCCAAAGCCACAGAGAAACCCTGCCTCGACCCCCCCCCCCCCCCCCCGCAAAAAAGAAACTACATATGCCAAGAAACAAGATAACAACAAAAACTAAAAGAAATCAGTCAACAGACAGAATTGATGAACAATATTGACAAAACTGTTATAATTATATTCAGGTACTTAAAGTAAGGAAAAGAAGGCATTGAAAAAGAAAAAAAATACTTTTAGAGTTGAAAAACTACAACATAGGACAAGCAAAATAGCTCAGTTTACCAAACCTGACAACCTGAATTCAATTCCCAGATCCCACATGGTTGAAGGAGAGAACTTATTCCTGTAATTGTCTTCTGACCTCCATATGTATACACACACACACACACACACAGAGAGAGAGAGAGAGAGAGAGAGAGAGAGAGAGAGAGAGAGAGAGAGAATAAACATAATAATCTTTAAAAAAAAAGAATACAACATATGAAATGAAAAGTTTACTATTGAAGTTGCCCTCAACCAAAGCAAGAGCTCACAGAGAAAAAAAGATTATAATGTTAGGCTATTACATTTTGTTTGTTTTAGTGCTGGGGAAGAAACCCAGAGCCAAGGGCATGCTATTCAAGCACTCTGCCATGAGCTACATCCCCATCCAATACATTAATAATCACAAACTCGGTGGCTTGCATCCAACAAATTTATTATCTCCTGTAGAAGTCTGGCATGACTATAATGCTGGAAGGAAACAATAAATTCTATGGACAGATCAAGGTGGTGAAGAACTAAAGCCTCCAGCCAACAACCGGAACTAAATTTGCCAGGCATGTGGATGAATCATATTGAAAGTGGATACCTAGACCCTGTCCAATCTTCAGATGACTACCGCCCTGCCCTGACTATCATCTTGATTGCAATGTCTAAGGAACATTGGATTCAGTTACAAAGCTAAGCCACTGCTGGATTCTTGGCCACAGAAACTGAGAAAATGTTGCTGTTTTAAGCTATAGAATTTTAAATGATTTGTCTCCCACTAGTAGATAGATAATACAAGATTATCTTCAATAAATGGCTCTGGAACAGCTGGATAGTCATATATGTGTATATGATGTAAATGAAGCCAGACATGGTGACTCATACCAGCCCTTAGGAGGCTGAGGCCAGACTGAGTTGTGCAAAAGAGCTCCAGGCCAGTGTGGAACACAGATAAAGACTTGCTTCAAAATAATAATGTTAATAATAAAAATGAGGGGCTTGGGGTGTAGCTCAGTTGGTGGCATGCTTGCCTAGTATGCATGAGGCCTTGGGTTCCATCCCCAGCACTGTATAAAACTGGATATTGTGGTACATTCCCTACAAGCACAGCACTTGGAAGGTGGACAGGAGAGTCAGGAGTTAAGGTCATCCTTGACTACAAAGTTAGAGACCAGCTTGAGGGGCTGGAGAGATGGCTCAGAGGTTAAGAATACTGTCTGCTTTTCCAGAGGTCCTGAGTTCAATTCCCAGCAACCACATAGTGGCTCACAACCATCCGTTATGAGATCTGGTGCAGATATACATGGAAGCAGAATGTTGTATACATAATAAATAAATAAAAATCTTTAAAAAAAATAGAGAGAGAGCAGCTTGAACTATCAGAGATCCTTGTTTGAAACAAAAGCAAGTACAGCTTAAGTGAACATCCAAAAACATGGATAAATATCAAAACCATTATGATTAAGCCAGGCTTAGTGGGTTTTGCTTGTAATACCAACACTTAAGAAGTGGAGACAAAAGGATATGGAGTTCAAAGTCAGCGTCAGCTATATGGTGAGGTTGAGGCCTGTCTGGGCCACGTAAGACCCTGTCTCAAAAGGAAAAAAACAGAACAAATAACAAAAAAACTAAGAAAAATGAGTCATATTGGGAAAGGTATATTGTGCATGGTTTATCCAGCTGAAATTTTGCAAAAGATTAACCCAGAGTAATGAAAAACAAAGTAAAGATTACTTGGGACTGTGAACAGAAAAGCAGAAAGAGAAGACTAAAACATGACAAAAGAAAACTTTAGGAAATGATGAAAATATTCTATACTTTAATTGTGGCTATTCAAGTTATAAGTATGTATTTGTTGAGAGTTACTAAGCTCTACACTTAAAATACTGAGCCAGGTGTGGCTGTGGGCATTAGTAGTGTCAGTTGCTCTAGAAACAGCCTACACAACATAAAGAAACCCTATTTCAAAAATATGAATAAATAGGATCTAGGGATGTAGCTTAAACAATAGAATTCTCAGGGCTAGAGAGATGGCCCAGAGGTTAAGAACACTGACTGCTCTCCCAGAGGACCTGGGTTTGGTTCCTCAGCACACATGGCAGCTGACAGTAGTCTAACTCCAGTTCAACAGGATTCATCACCCCTTTGCCTTCTGAGAACTCTACAAGCATGTGGTACACAGAACATGCAGGCAAAACACCCATACACATAAAAATAAATGAATCTTTTTTAAAAAGCCCAACACTTTTTTTTTTTTTTTTTTTTTTTTTTTTGGTTTTTTCGAGACAGGGTTTCTCTGTGGCTTTGGAGGCTGTCCTGGAACTAACTCTTGTAGACCCAGGCTGGTCTCGAACTCACAGAGATCCACCTGCCTCTGCCTCCCGAGTGCTGGGATTAAAGGCGTGCGCCACCTTTGCCTATCATGCATGAAGTCTTGGGTTTCATCCACTGGACCCCATAAACCAGACATATCTGATGTCTGTTATTCCGGTACAGATAGGTAGAGGCAGGAGGATCAGAATTTCAAGGACATCCTCACTTACATGGATATATGAGTTCAAGACCAGCCTGGAAAATATGAGATATTGTCCAAAATGTATGTATGTATGTGTGTATCCCACTGATTTATACACTTAAAATGTTTTTAAAATTTTATTTATTCTGGACATAAAATCTTGCTATTGTTTGTTGACCAGCCCAGTCTTGAGCTCCTGAATGGGCTTAAGTTATCAACCTGCTGAAAAGATTTTATAAAAACTGGAAAGGAAAAAAAAACAGCTAAATTTACATCTTAAATCTTGACAGACTGAGGCAGGAAGATTGTATATCTGAGGTTATCCCAGGCTACACAGTGAGACCCTGTTTTAAAAAAAAAAAAAAACCAAAATACTGAAAAATACCCTATGGGGAAAAAAAATGTATCTATCTAGTAGTTGGCTTTCGTTTTATTTTTTAGACACGGCCTTGAACTCTGTGTGTAGTTGAGAATGACCAAGAATGCTCTTACACCTCTGATAACTCCTGAGTCTTTTTGTTGTTAGGGAGTTGGGATCACAGGAGTACCCATATCACCTAGTTTAGAGTATTGGGGAGCAATCCCAGAGTTTGGTGCTTGCTAGGCAAGCACTCTACCAACTGAGCAGCATCTCTTCTCATAATCTTGAATTTCAGAGCTACTTAGTCATGTCTCTCTCCCCCAGTTTGACAGACAGCTCCCTAAGCACAAAGACTAGGCTTGTATGCCTGCTACTGAGATGTGAACAAATGTCCATTCATTCTGGTTAAGGCGCCTGTGTGAAACCAAAGAAATGATTCTTCCCAAGTCTAACTTGGTGAACCTATGAGTTTATTGGGGTTACTTATAGGACTATGGTCAACTCAGAGGTAGATCCATTACCAGAAAGCCCCATCACATCATGTGTGATGATTCATAAAAATTTCATCCCTGGTCCTCTCTGCCCACCCTGAAGGCAGCTTCTACCAGAGAGTTTCCTTTCCCACAACAGTTGTTTACCTCCTGTGTAACAGGGTTTCTCTGTGTAGCCCTGGCTATCCCTGGAACTCACTCTACAGAACAGGCTGGCCTTGAACTCAGAGATCAGACTGCCTCTGCTTTCCAACTGCTGGGATTAAAGTTGTGCACCACCCTGACTGGCCTGCTTGTTAGTCTTAAAAGTTTCTTGAGCCTATTAAGTTTCTTTAGCTTCCTAAGTCTTGTGAGCATTCCCACTTCCTATGAGAGAGAGGGCTTCTCTCTCTTTTTTCTTTCTTCCCTTCCCTTTCACTTCCCTTCCTTCTCGTATACTCTCCCTCCTTCTTTTCTTCTCTCTCCCTCTCTCTCTCTCTCTCTCCTCTCTCTCTCAAGATCTCATATAATATAGATTGGTCTTAGACTCACTATGTAGTTGGGGATGACCTTGAATTCCTGACCATCATCATCATCTTCCTTCTAAGTGCTGTGCTAGTATTGTAGTAATGTGCCCCACACCTGGTTCAGAAGACAATGTTCCAATTTATAGGAAATAGCTCTACAGCAGTCTACCCCCTCTTCCAGCTCCTTCATCCTTTCTATTACCTCTTCTATTATGTTCCCTGAGCCTGGAGGGTGTGATATAGATGTCTGAGTATTTTCTTTCATTTATGGCTTTGCATTGGGCCCCTGTGTCCTAGCAACAGTCACTTTTCCACTTACCTGGTTATAAGTCTCGTAGTAACCATCAACCACCATGAAAATGTTTTCCTCTATCAACAACCTGATGGCAGCAGCAATCTATGGGCATAAACATATTTAGGTATACCATATCTGTTTAGCAAAACAACAGAAACTTCCCTACTAGAACCTATGACCTTCCCAGTTACAAATTTTTATTCTGGCTTACAGTACCTGGCTTTATGTTTTATGTCAGCTTGACACAAGCCAGAATCATTAAGGACAAGGGAACTTCAATTGAGAAAATTACAGCCAGCAGAATGGCCTGTTGGACAAGCCTGTAGTACATTTTCTTTGAGTGATGATTGATGCGGGAGGGACCGGCTCACTGTGGGCAGTGCCACCCCTGGGCTGGTGGTCCTGGGAGCTATAAGAAAGCAGGTTGAGCCTGGTAGTAGTGGCACACACCTTTAATCCCAGCACTTGGGAGGCAGAGACAGGTAGATCTCTGTGAGTTCCCGGCCAGCCTGTTCTACAGAGCTAGTTGCAGGACAACCTCCAGAGCTACAGGGAAACCCTGTCTTGGAAAACCAAACCAAACCAAAACAAAACAAAAAAAGAAAGCAGGTTGAATAAGTGAGCCATGGAGAACAAGCCAGTAAACAGTGCTCCTCTATGGCCTCTGAATCAGCTCCTGCCTTGAGGTGTCTGCCTTGAGTTCCTACCCTGGATTCCCTTCATGATGGACTGTGTTTGGGACCTAGATGTTGAAATAAACTCTTTCTTCCCCAAGTTGCTTTAGCCATGGCGTTTTACCCAGTAATAGAAACACTAAGACAGTACCAAATATGATTTTCTTCCTGTGGCATGAATGAACCTTAGGTCCAGTTGAAAAAGTAGTTGGTTACACTCATAGTAGTTGTGCCACTATTTAGCCACTGTCTTGCCTAGAAGTTTGGGAGGTTAACATCCAGGTTTCATAACTGAGGAGGTCTATTGATGACAGTTATTCCCCAGCAGCCTGCATAGCACCTTCCAGCCTATGAAAGCCACACAACAAAGGAGAGAGCTTCCAGCTCAGTCCTGGCTTCTTTTCTGTTTTCTATAACCAAAGGGTATAGAGTGGTGTCTTCAGCAATTGAGTCTAACCATCTAGGTCTGGTTTGCAACGGCAGTGGCCATAGGTTGTATTAGTTTGGGGCCCTCAGGAACCTCCTTGGCAACAACTCACAGGAAGTTCTTATCTTTTTAGATTTTACTCATAACCTATAGCTCCTGGGAGTCTTTTTCCACCCAAGTATATCTTCTTTAAAAATCTTTGATATTTTCACAGTTCTTTTCAGATTTTTTCCAAATCTGTAAGACATTAAGGGTTAGTATTGAAACCTTTTTATAGAGAGTGTGACCTCCCTTCAAGCTCCTTCCAGCTTGTAAGATGACTCAGCAGGTAAAGGTCTTGCCTCCAAGCTCCAAGCCTGATGATGACCTGAATTCAATTCCCAGAATTTACATGGTGGAGGGAAAGAATCAACTACCACAAGTTGTTCTCTGGCTACAGGCGAATGACATCTGGATGCCCATAATACATACACAAATTACAAATAAAAAAAATTTAAAGCTCCAAGTAACTGCCAGTTGATACTGGAATTCATCAGCTGGGGAAATTTGTTTTTAAGTTCACAAGGTCCTCCACAAGTCACAGTCACTTTAGTCATTCAGATTCCTCACCCTGAAGCACTGCTATGCAGCTGCTACACAGTCCCCCAGACCTAATGATGTCACTGCTTGGCCTGGCCCAGGGCCAAAATGGGAGCAAGGCTATATTTGTGACTACTGTGCTTGCTGCTAGAGCCTGCTCCTGGGGTTTAGTAGACTGTCTCCTGTGCCAGGGTTGCCATCTATCAACTGTACCTGGCTGCTAAAGGGCACTTAGCTGGGTGAACAGTATCTGGCCCTACTATACTTCCTTGCAGGAGAGAAATGTACATAGCATACACTGAGTGGTTAATTGTAAGACAGAAATAATTTTAAATCTTTTTTGTACACCTCAATCATTTACTCCATTCAGTCCTTGGGTGAACTGTTGTTCAGACTTTAAAGCTTTCCAAAAATCCTTAAACACAACATTTGACTTTCTGTCAGTTTTTTCTCTAGAAACTTTAGCTCAACAGAAATCTTACCACATTTGCCTTTGAATGACCCAGACATCTCTTTGTCTGTTCAGTCTTTTCCACCACCCCCTATATCCTCTTGAATGCTTTAGCACCTCATGAATCATTTTGATTTGCCCAACAAAATCACTGAGATCCACTCGAGCCTCTCATTCCTCATAAAGATCAAGTCCCACCATGGGACTCAGCAAAGTCACTGAAGTCCTACCCCAGTCCCACGGTTTGCACTGAATTAAGTCTTCTTAGTTATCCTGTGAACACAGTCCTATCAAGTCTGGTGAAGTAGGCATCAAACATTTCCACTCATATGTCCAATTTTCTCGTTATTGCCTGTCTTTTATTGTCTTCCAGTCACACTTACATCCATGAAGATTTGGCTGCTGATAACCCAGTGTCCCTAATGACTCACCTGAGCCAGTTCATAAGGTACTGATCATCCTCATACTACCTCAGATTATGTAACCTTTGTCTCAGACACTCTCTGTCCTGTGTCCTACAGCCTCACAAATCAGGCAGCAATGGCCCTTTGATCTCTCGTTCCCCAGTTTCTCAGAGGTAGAGCATTCCGTAATTACCATGGTTTCCTGCACTGGGTCATTATTACAGCCTCCATCGTATGCTGAGTCATGTTTTTCCTCCCTCCGTTCTGCCTTGATCTCTACCTCCTCGCTGTCTGGTTCTTCCCATGGGTTCTAAGTCTTGGATCTCAGGAAGGACTTTGTAGCAAAGATCTAATTTGTATTTTCTTTCCCTTACTTCTGCCAGCTATGAGAATGTCAAGCCAACACTTCTCTTCCACCCTCCCCTTTTCCCACTTTTCCTGCCAAATCAGAGGCTGATGTAGATATTAGCATCTGTCCTTTTTTCCTTGCAATTCCTCATATAGAAAAGTATTTTCTGGACAGCTGGGCCTCAGTTTCATGCCTTATCACCCTCAGCAAAGGCCACACAACTGCTGCCCCAGCCTGCTTATGTCACTACAACAAGGATGTACAAAGACATATATCATCCTGTACCACATAAGCCTCAGTTTCGTGCCTTATCTCCATCATAGGGGCCACGCACATGCTTCTGTCATTCTCTGTTCAGATGTCAGGTGTGTTGTGTGACACTTCCTAGGGAGACCTGAAAAACGTTTCACTCCAGGAAGGACAGCAATGTCACACCAAAGAAACTGTTCTATCAAAGTCTACCTTGATGAGCCAATGCATTTACTAAGGTTACTTACACAAACATGGGCAAGGGGTTATTTTAGCATATGTGACTCAAAACCAGCTCTGTCATCAAAAGAATATCACCCAGCATGGATGATAATCTGCACACCTACCATCCTGGAGCTCCCCACTCAACTTGTAGGCAACTTAACCAGAGTCTTCTTTCTTCTACAACCGCTCTGCTGTCTCCATAGCCTTTGAGATGGGCTTTGTAGCTTTTTTGGATCCCCCAGTCCTGAAAAGTTCATGAGCTCTCTGAGTCTGGTAGGTTTCCTTAGCTTCCTGAGTTTTAGGAGCTTCCCTCTTTCCTTCAGGAGTGTTTTCAATAACAGCCTGTCACTCACTTCTACATCCCTGTGGTTAAGTATTCATGGTGCATATATATTTGATGAATGAATTCTCCAAGGTATTCAAAGTCCATAGACGAAGCCTATAAACAAAGACTGGCTCCGTTTTACAAGTGGCCAAATAGCTTTCCTTGAATCAAATGAGTATAGAAACTCTTGTCCCTGAACACCCCACTTTGCCATGCCCTTTGTGAGTCCTTTCTCTCTCCTCTTAGCTTCCCAGTTCTCCCCCATAACCCATCTTTCTTCTGCAACCCATGTGAGTCAATTTTCTACCTAGAGGTAAAATCAAAACTTATCTCGGGGGACCTCCTTTCTTGACATTCTCATCATTTTCTGATCTGGTTTCTCCACTTCAGTGATAACACAGAGATTATTTCCACACAATTCTTCCTCACCACACCATCTCTGTACTTTGCCTCATCCATTCCTTCCAGCAGAGAAATGCTCATGTTCTCCCTACTTTTAAACATCTCATCCCATCAAACTTGGCTGATCTGTACTTTTTTGCTTTTATTAATTTATTTTTTACATTCCAGGGTGATCTGTATTTTATTTTAGAAAAGCATCCCTGGCTAACATCTCTCAAGCTTTGCCCAGACCTTTGTATCTATCCAACCCGAGGCACAAGGACTTCATATCTCTGGCTGTGCTACTCATTTGTGTCATAACGGATGTATACTTATTATGGTATTTTCTGATAACTCTAAACTCTCCCAAATAGAGCCTGTTTGCCTCTGTCTGTTGAATGCATTAATTCCTTCTTGTACATCTACTCTGGACAGAGTTATATACAGACTTGTAAGATATTTCAATATGTGATTGATACACAAATAAAACATCTATAAGTAATTCCTCCAAGAATGCAGCAAGAAAACCATGTTTAACTCCTTAAATAAAAGTGTCTTCCTTGGCACAGGGACTGGACACCTTCCCTCTGTCTCTCCTTCTGTCCCTCCCTCTGACTCTCCCTCTTTCCCACCTGCTGTCTCTCTTCCACTCAAGAGCAAACCTAGGATCCCTAGAAGGGTGGTCAAGAACTCTACCACTAGGCCTTACCCCAAGTACCATTATCTTTTCTAGTCTGGGACTCTAGGAGGAAAGGGTATGTTTCTTTGCCAATTAAGATTCCTTCAAACCTCTGGGCATTAGTGGCACACACCT